>NC_074696.1:16403272-16500772 GCF_029448725.1 Salvelinus fontinalis
CTTTCCGTCATCACTGTCTGTGACTCACTGTCCCTCTCCTTTCTCTTGTCCTCTCCTCCCTTACAACCACCTCTCTGTCCCTCTCCTTTCTCTTGTCCTCTCCTCCCTCACAACCACCTCTCTGTCCCTCTCCTTTCTCTTGTGTCCTCTCCTCCCTCACAACCACCTCTCTGTCCCTCTCATTTCTCTTGTGTCCTCTCCTCCCTCACAACCACCTCTCTGTCTCTCTCCCCCTCCCCCCCCCTCTCTCCCCCCTATATCTCTCGCTCTATGTCTCTCCCCCTCTCTCTTTCTCTCTCTCTCTCTATGTCTCTCTCCCCCTCTCTGTCTCTCTCCCCTCCCTCTCTCTCTCTCTCTCTCTCTCTCTCTCTCTCTCTCTCTCTCTCTCTCTCTCTACAGGGCCTGTGTACTGTGACTGCTGCATTCCTTCATTTCTTCTTCTTGGCATCGTTCTGCTGGGTACTGACAGAGGCGTGGCAGTCTTACCTGGCAGTGATTGGCAAGATGAGGACACGCCTCATACGTAAACGCTTCCTATGCCTGGGCTGGGGTAGGCAAACACAAACACACACACAAACACACACACACACACACACACACACACACACACACACACTGTAAAATGTACACACTGACATACTGTAGTTATTATCTTAAGCATACAGGGTTCCTGTACTGTAATAAACGTTCCATCTTCCACACGTTTCCCTTCAACCTCTAGAATCACTGTCACCATTCTGAATCTGTACAGTCAGTCTGTGTGCTGTTGAAGGCATATCCTGTACAGTCAGTCTGTGTCCTGTTGAAGGTGTATCCTGTACAGTCATTCTGTGTCTTGTTGAAGGCATCTCCTGTACAGTCAGTCTGTGTCTTGTTGAAGGCATCTGATGTACAGTCAGTCTGTGTCCTGTTGAAGGCATCTCCTGTACAGTCAGTCTGTGTCCTGTTGAATGCATCTCCTGTACAGTCAGTCAGTGTCTTGTTGAAGGCATCTACTGTACAGACAGTCTGTGTCTTGTTGAAGGCATCTCCTGTGCAGTCAGTCTGTGTCTTGTTGATGGCATCTCCTGTACAGTCAGTCTGTGTCCTGTTGAAGGCATCTCCTGTACAGTCAGTCTGTGTCTTGTTGATGGCATCTCCTGTACAGTCAGTCTGTGTCTTGTTGAAGGCATCTCCTGTACAGTCATTCTGTGTCTTGTTGAAGACATCTCCTGTACAGTCAGTATGTGTTTTGTTGAATGTGTCTCCTGTACAGTCAGTCTGTGTGCTGTTGAAGGCATATCCTGTACAGTCAGTCTGTGTCCTGTTGAAGGTGTATCCTGTACAGTCATTCTGTGTCTTGTTGAAGGCATCTCCTGTACAGTCAGTCTGTGTCCTGTTGAAGGCATCTGATGTACAGTCAGTCTGTGTCCTGTTGAAGGCATCTCCTGTACAGTCAGTCTGTGTCCTGTTGAATGCATCTCCTGTACAGTCAGTCAGTGTCTTGTTGAAGGCATCTACTGTACAGACAGTCTGTGTCTTGTTGAAGGCATCTCCTGTGCAGTCAGTCTGTGTCTTGTTGATGGCATCTCCTGTACAGTCAGTCTGTGTCCTGTTGAAGGCATCTCCTGTACAGTCAGTCTGTGTCTTGTTGATGGCATCTCCTGTACAGTCAGTCTGTGTCTTGTTGAAGGCATCTCCTGTACAGTCATTCTGTGTCTTGTTGAAGACATCTCCTGTACAGTCAGTATGTGTTTTGTTGAATGTGTCTCCTGTACAGTCAGTCTGTGTGCTGTTGAAGGTGTCTCCTGTACAGTCAGTCTGTGTCTTGTTGAAGGTGTCTCCTCTACAGTCAGTATGTGTCTTGTTGAATGTGTCTCCTGTACAGTCAGTCTGTGTGCTGTTGAAGGTGTCTCCTGTACAGTCAGTCTGTGTCTTGTTGATGGCATCTCCTATACAGTCAGTCTGTGTCCTGTTGAAGACATCTCCTGTACAGTCAGTCTGTGTCCTGTTGAAGACATCTCCTGTACAACAACCCCATGCCTTGTTAAAGAAGACGATGAAGGATAAGAAATTACATAGGATAACATCTCCCCGAAAGGGGCAACATCCAGGGAGATAGAACCTAGCAATTACATCCCCTGCTCTTTTCCCTTATCCATCCACCTATCTGATCCATTAAGCCACTGATGCCCTTACCTTATATGGGCCATGTCCCAAATTTCACACTATTCCCTATTTTGTGCATTATATTTGAGAGGTAATGGAGGAACAGGGAGGAGGGAGGGAATGGGGAACATGGAGGAGGGAGGGAATGGAGGGAACAGGGAGGAGGGAGGTAATGGGGGAACAGGGAGGAGGGAAGAGTGAGGGAACAGGGAGGAGGGAGGAGTGAGGGAACAGGGAGGAGGGAATGGAGGGAACAGGGAGGAGGGAGGGAATGGAGGGAACAGGGAGGAGGGAGGGAATGGGGAACAGGGAGGAGGGAGGGAATGGAGGAAACAGGGAGGAGGGAGGTAATGGGGGAACAGGGAGGAGGGAGGAGTGAGGGAACAGGGTGGAGGGAGGAGTGAGGGAACAGGGAGGAGGGAGGAGTGAGGGAACAGGGAGGAGGGAGGGAATTGAGGAACAGGGAGGAGGGAGGGAATGGAGGGAACAGGGAGGAGGGAGGGAATGGGGGAACAGGGAGGAGGGAGGAGTGAGGGAACAGGGGAGGAGGGAGGGAATGGGGGAACAGGGAGGAGGGAGGAGTGAGGGAACAGGGAGGAGGGAGGAGTGAGGGAACAGGGAGGAGGGAGGAGTGAGGGAACAGGGAGGAGGGAGGGAATAGGGGAACAGGGAGGAGGGAGGAGTGAGGGAACAGGGAGGAGGGAGGAGTGAGGGAACAGGGAGGAGGGAGGGAACAGGGAGGAGGGAGGGAACAGGGAGGAGGGAGGGAATGGGGGAACAGGGAGGAGGGAGGGGTGAGGGAACAGGGAGGAGGGAGGAGTGAGGGAACAGGGAGGAGGGAGGAGTGAGGGAACAGGGAGGAGGGAGGGAATGGGGGCACAGGGAGGAGGGAGGAGTGAGGGAACAGGGAGGAGGGAGGGGTGAGGGAACAGGGAGGAGTGAGGGAACAGGGAGGAGGGAGGAGTGAGGGAACAGGGAGGAGGGAGGGAATGGGGGAACAGGGAGGAGGGAGGAGTGAGGGAACAGGGAGCAGGGAGGGAATGGGGGAACAGGGAGGAGGGAGGAGTGAGGGAACAGGGAGGAGGGAGGAGTGAGGGAACAGGGAGGAGGGAGGGAATGGGGGAACAGGGAGGAGGGAGGTGTGAGGGATCAGGGAGGAGGAAGGAGTGAGGGAACAGGGAGGAGGGAGGAGTGAGGGAACAGGGAGGAGGGAGGGAATGGGGGAACAGGGAGGAGGGAGGAGTGAGGGAACAGGGAGGAGGGAGGGAATGGGGGAACAGGGAGGAGGGAGGGAATGGGGGAACAGGGAGGAGGGAGGAGTGAGGGAACAGGGAGGAGGGAGGAGTGAGGGAACAGGGAGGAGGGAGGGAATGGGGGAACAGGGAGGAGGGAGGAGTGAGGGAACAGGGAGGAGTGAGGGAACAGGGAGGAGGGAGGGAATGGGGGAACAGGGAGGAGGGAGGGGTGAACAGGGAGGAGGGAGGGAATGGGGGGAACAGGGAGGAGGGAGGGAATGGAGGGAACAGGGAGGAGGGAGGAGTGAGGGAACAGGGATGAGGGAGGTAATGGAGGAACAGGGAGGAGGGAGGGAATGGAGGGAACAGGGAGGAGGGAGGAGTGAGGGAACAGGGAGGAGGGAGGGAATGGGGGAACAGGGAGGAGGTAGGAGTGAGGGAACAGGGAGGAGGGAGGGAATGGGGGAACAGGGAGGAGGGAGGAGTGAGGGAACAGGGAGGAGGGAGGAGTGAGGGAACAGGGAGGAGGGAGGAGTGAGGGAACAGGGAGGAGGGAGGGAATGGGGGAACAGGGAGGAGGGAGGAGTGAGGGAACAGGGAGGAGGGAGGAGTGAGGGAACAGGGAGGAGGGAGGAGTGAGGGAACAGGGAGGAGGGAGGGAATGGGGGAACAGGGATGAGGGAGGAGTGAGGGAGGAGGGAGGAGGGAGGGAATGGGGGAACAGGGAGGAGGGAGGAGTGAGGGAACAGGGAGGAGGGAGGGAATGGGGGAACAGGGAGGAGGGAGGAGTGAGGGAACAGGGAGGAGGGAGGAGTGAGGGAACAGGGAGGAGTGAGGAGTGAGGGAACAGGGAGGAGGGAGGAGTGAGAGAACAGGGAGGAGGGAGGAGTGAGGGAACAGGGAGGAGGGAGGAGTGAGGGAACAGGGAGGAGGGAGGGAATGGGGGAACAGGGAGGAGGGAGGAGTGAGGGAACAGGGAGGAGGGAGGGAATGGGGGAACAGGGAGGAGGGAGGAGTGAGGGAACAGGGAGGAGGGAGGAGTGAGGGAACAGGGAGGAGGGAGGGAATGGGGGAACAGGGAGGAGAGAGGAGTGAGGGAACATGGAGGAGGGAGGGAATGGGGGAACAGGGAGGAGGGAGGAGTGAGGGAACAGGGAGGAGGGAGGGAATGGGGGAACAGGGAGGAGGGAGGGAATGGGGGAACAGGGAGGAGGGAGGAGTGAGGGAACAGGGAGGAGGGAGGAGTGAGGGAACAGGGAGGAGGGAGGGAATGGGGGAACAGGGAGGAGGGAGGAGTGAGGGAACAGGGAGGAGTGAGGGAACAGGGAGGAGGGAGGAGTGAGGGAACAGGGAGGAGGGAGGGAATGGGGGAACAGGGAGGAGGGAGGGAATGGAGGAACAGGGAGGAGGGAGGGAATGGGGGAACAGGGAGGAGGGAGGAGTGAGGGATCAGGGAGGAGGGAGGAGGGAAGGAATGGAGGGAACAGGGAGGAGGGAAGGAATGGAGGGAACAGGGAGGAGGGAGGGAACAGGGAGGAGGGAGGAGGGAGGGAATGGAGGGAACAGGGAGGAGGGAGGGAATGGGGGAACAGGGAGGATGGAGGGAATGGAGGAACAGGGAGGAGGGAGGAGTGAGGGATCAGGGAGGAGGGAGGGAATGGGGGAACAGGGAGGAGGGAGGGAATGGGGGAACAGGGAGGAGGGAGGAGTGAGGGAACAGGGAGGAGGGAGCAGGGAGGGAATGGAGAGAACAGGGAGGAGGGAGCAGGGAGGGAATGGAGGGAACAGGGAGGAGGGAGCAGGGAGGGAATGGAGGGAACAGGGAGGAGGGAGAAGGGAGGGAACAGGGGAACAGGGAGGAGTGAGGGAACAGGGTGGAGGGAGGGAATGGAGGAACAGGGAGGAGGGAGGGAATGGAGGGAACAGGGAGGAGGGAGGAGTGAGGGAACAGGGAGGAGGGAGGGAATGGGGGAACATGGAGGAGGGAGGGAATGGAGGGAACAGGGAGGAGGGAGGAGTGAGGGAACAGGGAGGAGGGAGGGAACAGGGAGGAGGGAGGGAATGGAGGGAGCAGGGAGGGGATGGAGGGAGTGTGAGAACAGTGAGGAGGGAGGAGTGAGGGAACAGGGAGGAGGGAGGGAATGGGGGGAACAGGGAGGAGGGAGGGAACAGGGAGGAGGGAGGGAATGGGGGAACAGGGAGGAGGGAGGGAATGGAGGGAACAGGGAGGAGGGAGGGAACAGGGAGGAGGGAGGGAATGGGAGAACAGGGAGGAGGGAGGGAACAGGGAGGAGGAAGGAGGGAGGAGTGAGGGAAGAGGGAGGGAAGGTCAATAACCCAAAGAAGACCACTGTAGCACAGAAGAGAATCCTCTTGTCGTATGGTGAGATAAAAACAGCAGCCACTCGATAGGGACCCTACGGAGTACACTAACCAAGGCTGTACTACCCGTGGTGGTGAACTCTGATCCATACTAGGTCTACTTCTACCGCCTCGGGTTAACCCTGATATAAGTCATAGATACATTCATTAACCAAGAGAGAGAATAGAGGAGGAAAATGTTCAGTCTACAGTCATAAGCTACTCAGCTAACGGTTGTGAAATAGCACACTGTGTGGCTATATTGTCAAGGGGATGTGTCTGTTCTCTTGCTATTATATCATCCTCTCTCTCTCTGTCACTTGTCTTTCTCTCATTTCTCTCTATTCTAAAAGTATCTCTCTCTCTCTCTCTCTATCTCTCTCTCTCTCTCTCTCGCTCTCTCTTTCTCTCTCTCTTGCTCTCTCTCTCGCTCTCTCTCTCTCTTGCTCTCTCTCTCTCTCAGGTCTCCCAGCCCTGGTGGTTGCTGTGTCAGTAGGTTTCACTAGAGCCAGAGGTTACGGTACACCCAGCTAGTGAGTACACATTTTCACCTTTAACCTTTCACCCTTCATGTGTTTTTGCAGTGCACTTAGGGCCATGTGTATGAAGTGATTTCACAAAGGAAGAAATGTTTGTGTTTTACTGTGTGGTTTTGAATCCCCTACATAAAGTATTTGGAAAGAACCCCCTGAAGAGAAATAGAAAAGGATCTCATACATAGAAACTAGTCATTGGGAAAATGAAACACAGAACAAAGTGCATTTTACAGAAGTTGTACATTATTGTTAATAACTTCATGTCTTTTCCTCTCGTTTCTTCTCTTCTTTTAGTTGCTGGCTGTCCTTGGAAGGCGGGCTTCTCTACGCATTTGTCGGACCTGCAGCTGTCATCGTATTGGTGGGTACCTTTTATCCCTATTGTCATTGGTAAGTCTGGATGTCTGTCGACAGGCATTGACCCGACTCTGAATTTATAATCCTTTCCATTATCTATTTCTTCTGCCTGTCACACAGGTCAGATAAGGGTGAGGAATAAACACTGTTTAGATGACCCCAGATGGTTGATATATGGTGCTTTCAAGCCAACAGGGAACTCAGAAAAAAACAAGGTCAAATCATGATGTCAGTCATCTTCAGGTTGGAAATTCAGAGCTCTAGAAAGATGCCCGACTTTCAGACTTGGAATTTTGAGTTGGATGACCGTTCAAAGCTATTTTCCCAGTCATTTTGAGAGTTCCCAGTGGTCTTGAATGCAATGACGTCGGAAGTCAGAGATGTCCTCGTTCCCAGTGATCTTGAATGCAATGACGTCGGAAGTCAGAGATTTCCTCGTTCCCAGTGGTCTTGAATGCAATGACGTCAGAAGTCAGAGATTTCCTTGTTCCCAGTGGTCTTGAATGCAATGACGTCGGAAGTCAGAGATGTCCTCGTTCCCAGTGGTCTTGAATGCAATGACGTCGGAAGTCAGAGATTTCCTCGTTCCCAGTGGTCTTGAATGCAATTACGTCGGAAGTCAGAGATTTCCTTGTTCCCAGTGGTCTTGAATGCAATGACGTATGAAGTCAGCGATTTCCTCGTTCCCAGTGGTCTTGAATGCAATGACGTCGGAAGTCAGAGATTTCCTCGTTCCCAGTGGTCTTGAATGCAATGACGTCGGAAGTCAGAGATTTCCTCGTTCCCAGTTGTTTTGAGAGTTCCCAGTGGTCTTGAATGCAATGGAGTCGGAAGTCCGAGATTTCCTCGTTTCCAGTTGTTTTGAACTCGGCATTAGCAACTAGTTTACTGCTCCAGATCCTAACCATTACTCGAAGACAGCAGGAAGATAAATACCACAAAGTGAATCATTTAATACTTTATTTGCCACTAGCGGTTTCTTTCAGAGTAACCTGTGTCTAGTGATGTAAATCAATCAAATTCAATCAATTGTATTCATAAAGCTCTTTTTACATCAGCTGATGTCACAAAGTGATATCCAGAAACCCAGCCTAAAACGCTTAACAGCAAGCAATGCACATGTAGCTAGGGAAAACTCCCTAGAGTACTTAAGTAAAGTACTATTGAAGTCGTTTTTGGGGGTATCTGTATGTTACTTTACTTTAGTATTTATCTTTTTGCCAACTTTCACTTCTCTACATTCCAAACGAAAATAATGTAATTTTTACTCCATGCGTTTTTCCTGACACCCAAAAGTACTCATTACATGGCTAGGAAAAACTCCCTAGAGTACTTAATTGAAAATACTTTAAAGTACTAAAGTAGTTTTTCGGGGCATCTGTACTTCACTTTACTGTTTATATATTTTTTTGCCAACTTTTACTTCACTACATTCCTAAAGAAAATAATGTACTTTTTAATCAATACATTTTTCATGACACCCAAAAGTACTGATTACATTTTGACAGGAAAATTGTCAAATTCACCCACTTATCATGTCACGACTTCTGCCGAAGTCGATGCCTCTCCCGCCGGTCTTCTAGCCATCGCTGATCGATTTTTCATTTTCCATTTGTGTTGTCTTGTTTTCCCACACACCTGGTTCTCATTTCCCTCATTATGTGTTGTGTATTTAACCCTCTGTTTCCCACATGGCTTTGTGTGTGATTGTTTATTGTTAGGTCAGTACGTTTCCGGAAGTTTTTTTCCGGGTGCTGTTTTTTCTTGTGTTTTGTGGCAACCGTTATTTGTTTGCACATTGGGATTGTTACTTTGTGCTATTGCCTTAAGTAAAGTGTGTTGATCATTCATCTCTGCTCTCCTGCGCCTGACTTCATGCACCAGCTACAACCACCACCTGACATATCAGGAGAACATCCCTGGTCATCCCTACTGCCTCTGATCTGGTGGACTCACTAAAAACAAAGGATTCATCTGTATATAGCAATTCCATTTACTTTTGATACTTAAGTATATTTAAAACCAAATACTTTTAGACTTTTACTCAAGTAGTATTTTACTGGGTGACTTTCACTTTTACTTCAGTCATTTTCTATTATGGTATCTTTACTATTACTGATGTTACTGATGTTACTATTACTTTTCAATTTTCATTACTGTAAAGCAGGGATCATTGAAAGGATGATCAGGGGCCCGGAATGTAATTACAAATTATTAGTAGACTGCAAATTGACCACAAAAAGCCCAAACAGATATAATATTTGACAAAAAATTATAATTTCAAACCTTGCTTACATTTGTATACAATTACAAATATCTCTTTATTATGCGTGGGAATACTCACTTGAAGCTGATTTGCTGGTGTTTTTACAGTCGTTTATGTCCAATAATAATAATAATAACAAAAGTAAAAGCATGAGTTCACTTCATTAGGCATATTTACCAGAGTCAACCTCAATTGTTTTAATATACAGTGGGGGAACAAGTATTTGAAACCTTGCCGATTTTGCAGGTTTTCCTACTTACAAAGCATGTAGAGGTCTGTAATTTTTTATCATAGGTACACTTCAACTGTGAGAGACAGAATCTAAAACAAAAATCCATAAAATCACATTGTATGATTTTTAAATAATTAATTTGCATTTTATTGCATGACATAAGTATTTGATACATCAGAAAAGCAGAACTTAATATTTGGTACAGAAACCTTTGTTTGCAAATACAGAGATCATACATTTCCTGTAGTTCTTGACCAGGTTTTCACACACTGCAGCAGGGATTTTGGCCCACTCCTCCATGCAGACCTTTTGTCTGTCTCTCACAGTTGAAGTGTACCTATGATTAAAAAAAATACAGACCTCTACATGCTTTGTAAGTCGGAAAACCTGCAAAATCGGCAGTGTATCCAATACATGTTCTCCCCACTATAGGTGTAAAGGTGGTCTTTTGATGCAAGACTCCTCTTGGTCAAATTTATAAAACTATTAGTTCTCCTAGATATTTTGTTGCAAAGCCTTTATTAAAAAGCATTTAGCACCATTCTACTTTTCCGAGAGATAGAGCGCCAGCGTAAGAATGTTTCTGTGGCTTTGTTAATAATGTAAACGCAGCAAAAGAAAGAGACATCCCTTTTTCAGGACCTTGTCTTTCAAATATAATTTGAAACAATCCAAATAACTTCACGGATCTTCATTGTAAAGGGTTTAAATCCTGTTTCCCATGCTTGTTCAACGAACCATAAACAATTCATGAACATGCACCTGTGGAACAGTCGTTAAGACATTAACGTGCCTTAGGCATGCTGCAAGGAGGCATGAGGACTGCAGATGTGGCCAGGGCAATAAATTGCAATGTCGGTACTGTGAGATGCCTGAGACAGCACTACAGGGAGACAGGACGGACAGCTGATCGTCCTCGCAGTGGCAGACTACGTGTAACAACACCTGCACAGGATTGGTACATCCGAACATCTCACCTGCGGGACAGGTACAGGATGGCAACAACAACTGCCCAAGTTACACCAGGAACGCACAATCCCTCCATCAGTGCTCAGACTGTCCGCAATAGGCTGAGAGAGGCTGGACTGAGGGCTTGTAGGCCTGTTGTTAGGCAGGTCCTCACCAGACATCACCGGCAACAACGTCGCCTATAGGCACAAACCCACCATCGCTGGACCAGACAGGACTGGCAAAAAGTGCTCTTCACTGACAAGTTGCGGTTTTGTCTCACCAGGGGTGATGGTCGGATTCGCGTTAGTCGTCAAAGGAATGAGTTTTACATCGAGGCCTGTACTCTGGAGCGGGATCAATTTGGAGGTGGAGGGTCCGTCATGGTCTGGGGCGGTGTGTCACAGCATCACCGGACTGAACTTGTCATTGCAGGCAATCTCAATGCTGTGCATTACTGGGAAGACATTATCCTCCCTCATGTGGTACCCTTCCTGCAGGCTCATCCTGACATGACCCTCCAGCATGACAATGCCACCAGCCAAACTGCTCATTCTGTGCATGCTTTCCTGCAAGACAGGAATGTCAGTGTTCTGCCATGGCCAGCGAAGAGCCCGGATCTTAATCCCATTGAGCACTTCTGGTACCTGTTGAATCGGAGGGTGAGGGCTAGGGCCCTTCCCCCCAGAAATGACCGGGAACTTGCAGGTGCCCTGGTGGAAGAGTGGGGTAACATCTCACAGCAAGAACTGGCAAATCTGGTGCAGTCCATGAAGAGGAGATGCACTGCAGTACTTAATGCAGCTGGTGGCCACACCAGATACTGACTGTTGCTTTTGATTTTGATCCCCCCCCCCCCCCTTTTGTTCAGGGACAAATTATTCAATTTCTGTTAGTCACATGTCTGTGGAACTTGTTCAGTTTATGTCTCAGTTGTTGAATCTTGTTATGTTTATACAAATATTTACACATGTTAAGTTTGCTGAAAATAAACGCAGTTGACAGTGAGGGGACTTTCTTTTTCTGCTGAGTTTATATCACTACTCTATGGCTGTCTGTAGAATTACTGACTGTATCCAGTGTGAATCCCTGTGTCAATACACACACATTCTCAATAATCCAGATACGTGTGTGTGTGTGTGTGTGTGTGTGTGTGTGTGTGTGTGTGTGTGTGTGTGTGTGTGTGTGTGTGTGTGTGTGTGTGTGTGTGTGTGTGTCCCTGCTCCCCTCATGTTGTGTTTGGAGAGCCCCCTCAGACAAACAGATGTAATTGAGACGAGGTAGATCAGAGTAACACAGGCCTCCTCAGGATGACCGTCTAATTAATGAAAAAAATTATTAATCTAGCCTTCGGCAAATAACGGAGCTGGAGACCGCTGTCTCCCAGGGCAACGAGGTCGTACATGACGGGAATGTCAACAGGAAGGAAAGACGCAGGTTAAAGCATCGAACAACGTGGAAGACAGATTTATGGTGGAAAATGAAAGATCAATGGTGTGCTCAGTGCAGTAGACATGAAGATTACTACGAACAGGAAGTAAATGAAAAAGAAATGTTGCAGTTGTTTCAATACACTAAAGTGCTCAGTGGAATAGAGACAAAAGTTTGTATGGAAAAACACTGTATGTGGTGTAACGCTCGTCAGAAGGAGACCGGGGTGCAGGGTGGTACGTGTTCATGATTCTTTATTAAAAACCGAAAACCAAACAAAACAACAAAAGAGCTTGAACGTAATGTCTTGAAGGCTCACCAGAGCTAACAAAAACAACATCCCACAACCTAAAGTGGCAAAACAGGCTGCCTAAGTATGATTCCCAATCAGAGACAACGATAGACAGCTGTCCCTGATTGAGAACCATACCCAGCCAAAACATAGAAACACAAATCATAGAAATAAAGAAGATAGAATGCCCACCCAAATCACACACTGACCAAACCAAATAGAGACATAAAAAGGCTCTCTAAGGTCAGGGCGTGACATGTGGTGAAAATAGACTGAGGTCCAGGAGTAATGATCACTGATCTGGACTATGTTCCAGTGGACTCCTATTCTTTTCTCATGGTGAAGGAACAAGCTTTCTATGGCAGTCTGTGGGAGTAGACAGACACTCTTAAAGAGAGTGGAGAGATTGTAGAGGGATTGGGAGGGCTACTTTAGAGTCAGGTGAGAAAGAAAGAGAGAAGGGTAAAGGGAAGGAAGGAAGGTTAGAGGAAAGGAGAGAAGGGTAGAGGGTAGGAGAGAAGAGTAAAGGAAAAGAGAGAATGGTAGAGGGAAGGAAAGAAGGTTAGAGGAAAGCAGAGAAGGGTAGAATGTAGGATAGAAGGGTAAAGGAAAGGAGAGAAGGGTAGAGGGAAGGAGATAAGGGTAGAGGGAAGGAGAGAAGGGTAGAGGAAAGGAGAGTTAAGGGAGAAGGGAGGGAGTGAAGGGTGGAGGGAAGGAGAGAAGGGAGAAGGGAGGGAAAGAGAATGGGAGGTGGGGGAGAAAGCGTTAGAGAGAAAGAGGAAAAGAAGGAGGGAGAGAAGGGAGAGGAGAGCGCCAACGGGATCAGGATGAAGAGGGAAGTGTCACTGGCGTGGAAAATCTTTAACATGGGCAGGATTCCCCAATGGAAAAGCACTCATGACGAAGCTTGGCTGGGGTGTGTGTGTGTGTGTGAGTGCGCGCATGCGTAATCTGTGTGTGCGTGCGCGCTCACATCGGTGTGTGTGTGTGTGTAATGTGTACCAGTGGGTCAGGGATCAAAGTTGTAAGGACACTTAGTAAAACTCAGTCCTAAAGGGCGGTCGGGACAGAGGGGGTTAGACTCGGGATCTGCTCACTTCAACTATACCACCCCCTGACACACACACACACCACACGTACACTCAGAACCCTGTCCACCATAGCCAAATTCCATTTTAAACTGTTCAGTCTGGGAATTGAAGGGATTATAGTTGGCAGAGTCTTGTCTCAGATCTTAACGCTTAACCTGAATCTCTCTCTCTCTGTCTCTCTCTATCCCTTTCAGATGAACATGCTGATCGGTATTGTGGTTTTCAACAAGCTCATGTCTCGAGATGGCATCTCTGACAAGTCTAAAAAGCAGAGAGCTGGGTAGGTAGACTAGACCTAGAGCTGTAGAACCAGAACTGTTTGCCTGTCTGTCTCACGCTAACATACATCATGCATGGACCATCCAATAGGGCTGTTGTGGTGACCGTATTACCGCCACACCAGAAGTCATGAGTCATGACCGCAGTAAAATTCCACATGACCGCTGGGTCACGGTAATCTCCTCTTATGCACTCTGGATATGGTTGGTAGTACCCAACTCACTAATGACCATCAGGTCCTAATGGCCTGGTACTCAGGGCTCTATTGTCCCTCCATCAAGTCCTAATGGCCTGGTACTCAGGACTCTATTGTCCCTCTATCAGGCCCTAATGGTCTGGTACACAGGACTCTATTGTCCCTCCATCAGGCCCTAATGGCCTGGTACTCAGGGCTCTATTGTCCCTCCATCAGATCCTAATGGTCTGGTACTCAGGGCTCTATTGTCCCTCCATCAGATCCTAATGGTCTGGTACTCAGGGTTCTATTGTCATTCCATCAGGTCCTAATGGTCTGGTACTCAGGGCTCTATTGTCCCTCCATCAGGTCCTAATGGACTGGTACTCAGGGCTCTATTGTCCCTCCATCAGGTCCTAATGGACTGGTACTCAGGGCTCTATTGTCCCTCCATCAGATCCTAATGGTCTGGTACTCAGGGTTCTATTGTCCCTCCATCAGATCCTAATGGTCTGGTACTCAGGGCTCTATTGTCCCTCCATCAGATCCTAATGGCCTGGTACTCAGGGCTCTATTGTCCCTCCATCAGATCCTAATGGTCTGGTACTCAGGGTTCTATTGTCCCTCCATCAGATCCTAATGGTCTGGTACTCAGGGCTCTATTGTCCCTCCATCAGATCCTAATGGCCTGGTACTCAGGGCTCTATTGTCCCTCCATCAGATCCTAATGGTCTGGTACTCAGGGTTCTATTGTCCCTCCATCAGATCCTAATGGTCTGGTACTCAGGGTTCTATTGTCCCTCCATCAGATCCTAATGGTCTGGTACTCAGGGTTCTATTGTCCCTCCATCAGATCCTAATGGTCTGGTACTCAGGGTTCTATTGTCCCTCCATCAGATCCTAATGGTCTGGTACTCAGGGTTCTATTGTCCCTCCATCAGATCCTAATGGTCTGGCACTCAGGGTTCTATTGTCCCTCTAACCACTCTGACATCAGTGCAAATGAAATTGAAAACAACATAGTCACCCTTTGCCTTAAAATATGTTTTGTGGTGAAAACATGTTACTATCGATGTTCCCGAACAGATTTCACTTGGTTTTCCAAATGAAGCACTGGGTAGCTGCAGAGGAACAGGGTTGGAGAGCCCATGGCATACAGAGTTTGGGGAGAATAATCACCTGTCACGCAGCGAGAGCATGCCCCTCAAACAGTGGTTGATACATGTGGGTGAATTAAGTGTTCTTATATTTCTCAGCTGCTCATATTAAGTACAGCTCCGCTGTAAAAACATAGTAGTCTACCAGGCATCATTGAAAAACGGACCGGCGGGAAAGTGCGCAGCCTCCATGTCTCCCCCCCCCCCCCTGATTTTACATGTTAGTAAAGACAAGATTACAATGTGAATAGTCTGATGTGTGAAAATACTTGATGAGAGAACAGCTGTGCAGCCCGAGGGAAGGAACAGTGCACAAGCTTTTTCTACTACTTCCTCAAATCAATAGGCTCTAGTCACATCATGCAGCCCATATACGTTCTCATTTCTAAGACAATAAGGTTTGTATCATTCACAACTAAAGTTGCCAAACAACTCTAAATCTAGTATATATGACCTGTTTCAAATGATCACTCTCACGCTCAACACTTCCCTCGCTCCGAAACGAGAAAAACATCCTTTCTATTTTATTCAGTTAAAAGTCTATCTTCAAATCAAATGTTATTTATCACATGCGCCGAATACAACAGGTGTAGACCTTACCGTGAAATGCTGAGTACAACAGGTGTAGACCTTACCGTGAAATGCTGAGTACAACATGTGTATACCTTACCGTGAAATGCTTACTTACAAGCTCTTAAACAACAATGCAGTTCAAGAAATAGAGTTAAGAAATTATTTACTAAATAACTAATATAAAAAAATCGAATCAAAGTAACACAAGAAAATTACATAACAGAAACGAAGCTATATAAAGGGGGTACAGGTACCGAGTCAATGTGCAGAGGTACAAGTCAGTCGAGGTAATTTGTACATGTAGGTAGGAGTATAGTGACTATGCAGAGATAATAAACAGAGAGTAGCAGCTGTGTAAAACAAAGGGGGAGAGGTCAATGTAAATAGTCCGGGTGGCCATTGTCACGCTCGTCGTACGAACTGGAAATATACTCAGACCAACGTGCAGCGTGATCTGGGTTCCACATGTTTAATAAAGGAAACTCACAAAAACAATAAACAGCAAACGAAACGTGAAGCTCAAGCAGTGCTCACAGGCAACTACACAGAAACAAGATCCCACAAAAACCAGTGGGGAAATGGCTGCCTAAATATGATCCGCAACCAGGCCAACATAGAAATAAATGCACTAGATCACCAACCCTAGTCACACCCCCAACCTAACCAAAATAGAGAATAAAAAGGCTCTCTATGGTCAGGACTGGGCACCGGCGCTGAAGAAGGCTCCGGCCATGGAGCTGAGTTGACCGCCGTGCCCGGACTGGGAACCGGCGCAGAGGAAGACTCCTGCCATGGAGAGGAACTGGACGCCGTGCCTGGACTGGACATCGGCGCAGAGGAAGGCTCCTGGCATGGAGCTGGAGGTTCCCGGACTGTGGACCGTCTCAGGAGGTTCCGGACCGTGGACCGTCTCAGGAGGTTCCGGACCGTGGACCGTCTCAGGAGGTTGCGGACCGTGGACCGTCTCAGGAGGTTGCGGACCGTGGACCGTCTCAGGAGGTTGCGGACCGTGGACCGTCTCAGGAGGTTCCGGACCGTGGACCGTCTCAGGAGGTTCCGGACCGTGGACCGTCTCAGGAGGTTCCGGACCGTGGACCGTCTCAGGAGGTTCCGGACCGTGGACCGTCTCAGGAGGTTCCGGACCGTGGACGTCTCAGGAGGTTCGGGACCGTGGACCGTCGTTGGAGGTTCAGGACCGTGGACCGTTGTTGGAGGTTCCGGACTGTGAAACGTCGCCGGAAGCTCTGGACTGGGAACTGTCGCCGGAAGCTCTGGACTGCAAACTGTCGCCGGAAGCTCTGGACTGGGAACTGTCGCCGGAAGCTCTGGACTGGGAACTGTCGCCGGAAACTTTGGACTGGGGATCGTCGCAGGAAGCCTGGTTCTTGGGACCGGAACTGGTGGTACCGGACTGGTGACACGCACCTCAGGGCGAGCGCGAGGAGCAGGCACAGGACGTACCGGACTGGAGACATGCACTTCAGGGAGAGTGCAAGGAGGAGGCACAGGACGTACTGGGCTGTGGAAGGCGCACTGGAGACCTGGTGCGTAGAACTGGCACAGATTGTAGCGGAACAATGACACACTCCACACGATGAGTGCGGGGAGCTAGCAAAGGACATACTGGGCTGTGGAGATGCACTGGAGACCTGGTGCATAGAACCGGCACAGATTGTACCGGAACAATGACACACTTTGCACGGCGAGTGAAGGGAACTAGCACAGGAAGTACTGGGCTGTGTATGTGCACTGGAGACCTGGTGCGTAGATCCGGCACAAGTTGTACCGGAACGGTGACACACACTTCAGGGCGAGTGCGTGGAGGAGACACAGGGCGTACCGGACTGGGGAGGCGCACTGGAGGCCAGATGCGTGAAACTGGTGCAGATGACACTGGACTGGTGTCACGCTCCTCAGCACGCCCGCTCTGCAGCACTCTCATCGCCACCACCTCTCTCCGGAATCTTTTGTTGAGTTCTTCCTTCGACTCCCTGACGGTCTCTGGCTCATTCCTCGGCTCCGCCGACCACCCCGTGTTTTCCCCCGCTCCCCCCAAAAAATGTGGGCTGTCTTTTGGGCTTTCTCTGTGGCCGCGAACCCCGGCGTTGTCGCTGTCCTCCCTTCTCTCCCTGCATCTTCTCCTCCTTTATCTCGTCCCAAGGAGCCTTTTGGACCTAAACTTGGCGCTTCGGTACCGCTTGTCATGCGGAAACAGAGAGAACAGTTGTGCGTGACTGGAGTCTTTGACAATTTTTTGGGCCTTCCTCTGACACCGCCTAGTATATGAGTCCTGGATGGCAGGAAGCTTGGCCCCAGTGATGTACTTGGTCGTACGCACTACCCTATGTAGCGGCATACGTTCAGGTGGTGATGTAACCGGTCAGGATGCTCTCGATGGTGCAGCTGTAGAATCTTTTGAGGATCTGGGGACACATGCCAAATCTTTTCAGTCTCCTGAGGGGGAATAGGTGTTGTCGTGCCCTATTCACAACTGTCTAGGTGTGTTTGGACCATGATAGTTTGTTGGTGATTTAGACACCAACGAACTTGAAACTCTCTACCTGCTCCACTTCAGTCCCGTCAATGAGAATGGGGGCCTGTTCGGCCCTCCCTTTCCTGTAGTCCATGATCATCTCCTTTGTCTTGCTCACATTGAGGGAGAGGTTTGTTGTCCTGGCCTTACACTGCCAAGTCTCTAACCTCCTCCCTATAGGCTGCCTCAATGTTGTCGGTGATCAGACCTACCACTGCTGTTTCGTCGGCAAACTTAATGATGGTGTTGGAGTCGTGTTTGGTCACGCAGTCCTGGGTGAACAGGGAGTACAGGAGACAACTAAGCACGCACCCCTAAGGGGCCCCAGGGTTGAGGATCAGTGTGGCAGATGTGTTGTTGCCTACCCTTACCACCTGGGGGCTGCCCGTCAGGAAGTCCAGAATCAAGCTAAATGAACAAGCTTACGGCCTATGGCATATATGATAGCCAGATAACATACAGTAGGGCTTCTTTATAACATGTTTTGTTTGTTGTTGACCTGACATAAAAATCTAATGGATTTTTTACGATGGTGAATATTAAATTGATTTATTAGACCTTTTTAAATGTAGACGTTCCAAAGGCATCAGCAGTTTATATGTGTGGAGGCCTGGAGATGCTAAATGTGTTTATGTTCATTAACGGTCAATTACTGTGACACCAGCAGTCTTTTGCCTGATAATATCCAGCTGACAAAATGTCATGACCGTTACAGCCCCCACTCACAGCAACAGACACCATTCATGGACCATCTACACACAGCAACAGACACCATTCATGGACCATCTACTCACAGCAACAGACACCATTCATTGACCATCTACTCACAGCAACAGACACCATTCATTGACCATCTACTCACAGTAACAGACACCATTCATGGACCATCTAGTCACAGCAACAGACACCATTCATGGACCATCTACTCACAGCAACAGACACCATTCATGGACCATCTACTCACAGTAACAGACACCATTCATTGACCATCTACTCACAGCAACAGACACCATTCATGGACCATCTACTCACAGCAACAGACACCATTCATGGGCCATCTACTCACAGCAACAGACACCATTCATGGACCATCTACTCACAGAAACAGACACCATTCATGGACCATCTAGTCACAGCAACAGACACCATTCATGGACCATCTACTCACAGCAACAGACACCATTCATGGACCATCTACTCACAGCAACAGACACTATTCATGGACCATCTACTCACAGAAACAGACACCATTCATGGACCATCTACTCACAGCAACAGACACTATTCATGGGCCATCTACTCACATCAACAGACACCATTCATGGACCATCTACTCACAGCAACAGACACCATTCATGGACCATCTACTCACAGAAACAGACACCATTCATGGACCATCTAGTCACAGCAACAGACACCATTCATGGACCATCTAGTCACAGCAACAGACACCATTCATGGACCATCTAGTCACAGCAACAGACACCATTCATGGACCATCTACTCACAGCAACAGACACCATTCATGGACCATCTACTCACAGAAACAGACACCATTCATGGACCATCTAGTCACAGCAACAGACACCATTCATGGACCATCTACTCACAGCAACAGACACCATTCATGGACCATCTACTCACAGCAACAGACACCATTCATGGACCATCTACTCACAGCAACAGACACCATTCATGGGCCATCTACTCACAGCAACAGACACCATTCATGGACCATCTACTCACAGCAACAGACACCATTCATGGACCATCTACTCACAGCAACAGACACCATTCATGGACCATCTACTCACAGCAACAGACATCATTCATGGACCATCTACTCACAGCAACAAACATCATTCATGGACCATCTACTCACAGCAACAAACATCATTCATGGACCATCTACTCACAGCAACAGACACCATTCATGGACCATCTACTCACAGCAACAGACACCATTCATGGACCATCTACTCACAGAAACAGACATCATTCATGGACCATCTACTCACAGCAACAGACATCATTCATGGACCATCTACTTAAACATTTTTTTGTGTGTTTTTATTATTTTTTTAGTTCTTTTTATTTCACCTTTATTTAACTAGGCAAGTCAGTAAAAACTAGGCAAGTCAGTAAAAACTAGGCAAGTCAGTAAAAACTAGGCAAGTCAGTAAAAACTAGGCAAGTCAGTAAAAACTAGGCAAGTCAGTAAAAACTAGGCAAGTCAGTAAAAACTAGGCAAGTCAGTAAAGAACAAATTCTTATTTTACGATGACGGCCTACCCCGGCCAAACCCTCCCCTAACCCAGACGACTCCGGGCCAATTGTGTGCCGCCCTATGGGACCCCCGATCATGGCCGGTGGTGATACAGCCCGGGAACGAACCAGGGTCTGTAGTGACGCCTCTAGCACTGAGTTGCAGTGACTTAGACTGCTGCTCCACTCTGGAGCAAAATTATGTGGTTGTTCCAGCCATAGTTGTTCTTGTGATTCTATGTCTATATGGATCCAGGCTTTTTACGCTTAGAAGTGATCTGATGGAGAAAGAGACACACATGTACGCTTGTATGCCTTCAACTCTCTTTCAAATAACCCTGAACAATAACCCTGAACAATAACCTTGAACAATAACCCTGAACAATAACCCTGAACAATAACCCTGAACAATAACCCTGAACACACACAAACACCGATAGGCAGCAGCTGCACCCATTTAACTCTCCACATATGTTAATGAGCGAGTGAAGAGGCTTTTTACAACAGGAGCAGATGACCCTTTGTGACCTTTTATTGGATCTAGACCAAGGCCTTGTGTTCCACTGTACAAACACTCCCACACATGTTTCCATTTACCATGCCTTGTAGAGACTCCAACGTCAACGGGTGTCAACATCAATGGCATAAATTCCACTCTGTGTACTTAGAGGCATTGAATTAAGATAGGTCTCGTATCTACTGTTGAACTAGCTTCCGGGATGAAATGATTGACAAAGGATTGTGATAATGCTTAGGGACATATAATATGTAGAGAATATAGAAATAGACTGAGGTCATGCTCCACACATACCATTTCCATATGATTCATTAACAGAATGCAGTCTCACATGTACATACTCACACACACACACACACACACACACACACACACACACACACACACACACACACACACACACACACACTTTATTTGAATCTGCAAATCACACATACACACACAGACACACTCACACGCACACACACACACACCGATACACACCGATACACACCGACAGTACAGTAGAGAGGTATCTTCTGTTCCCTGGTCTGTAATTCCATCAGCAGTGATTTGCCATTGATATTCATCCAAAGATTGTCGATTTCAATGAGCACGGTTACATGCAGTCAAATTAATTTAGTAGTTTATGATTAAAACGTTTAAAAGATTTGCAAGAAGAATGATTTCCCTAATAGTTCTGTTGACATGGAAACATCTGAAATCAAGCTACCTGATGGGACTAAACCTAAATGCAGAAAATTGGCAACCAATACAACCGTTCCACCATAGCAACCATGTTATTACTGCGAAGCCTATTTGATTCTGAGTTCGGACAGTTGCATGAGTGAAGCTTCATTGACTTAAGGTCCTCCTGACATCCAAAACCAGCCACAGTGATTTATGTGTGTGTGTGTGTGTGTGTGTGTGTGTGTGTGTGTGTGTGTGTGTGTGTGTGTGTGTGTGTGTGTGTGTGTGTGTAATGCTCAGTGCAGAATGATGGGGCAGTGCGTAGCGTGGCTATGCTACAATGTACACTTTTTTTGTTGCTCACTTCACTCATGCAATCTAATGGAGGCGTGAACATGTTTATGTGTAATAATCTTAATAATTCTAAAGATCAGAAGACTGGGTGTTTTCATCGGCGAGGGCTTACTTCCATTTTGACCTTACTCTGATTAGCAGAGGAAATTGTTTACTCGGCTTGCTGCCATAATCAGTTTAATATCAAATTATTAGTGGACATGTAAACATACTCTATGTCCTTGCAGCCAAATCCATGCTTTCATTTCCCTGCAAATGTTTTTGATCTCTCTCTTCTCTCTATTCCCTCCATTATTGACATGATCACTCACACACATGCACGTCAACACACAATCAATCCCTCCCCCTTGCAAACACTGACCCTATTGGTGGAGTAGGCTTCTACGTAAATGGGCTTCAGAAAAAGAGATTGACAGACAGACACACACACATACACACATTCCACCCATGTTGTCATTAGTGTTAATGCATTTTTATGAAGCTGTGGGGATGTGGATGGCACTAAGGCAATGAGCTGTGCTGGGGGGCTAATGTAGCATTGCCACGCTATGCACTGCCCCATCATTCTGCACTGAGCATTGCACACACACACACACACACACACACACACACACACACACACACACACACACACACACACACACACACACACACACACACACACACACACACACACACACACACACACACACACACACACACACACACACACACACACACACACACACACGCAGCAGGAGTAGCAAGCCTCTATTTAACAGTCTAGTGGCGCTCTCTCCATGTCCGAACTCAGTAGCTTCGTTGGTCGCTGAGGACAAGTACTCTGGGAGTCAATAAAACACACACACACACACACACACACACACACACACACACACACACACACACACACACACACACACACACACACACACACACACACACACATAGCGATATCAATAAAAACACTTACTTCAATGTGCACACCGCTTTCAACACACACATAGAGCATGCAAAATGATTACACACACAGACTCACTCTGCCTTAGTAAACACCCTAACACACCCACAAGCCCTAACTGTGACATGACTACTGTCTCCTGGTTCTAGCAGGCATCACTGATCACTGAGGCTTATGGGTAATGACCTAATAAGGGCCCAGACTGGCCAAAAGAAGAAGAGTTGAACAGACTATCTAGACTGTCCCAAACACACACACACTAACACATCATCACTAACAGTTTGTACACTGAAAACATACACACACACACACACACACACACACACACACACACACACACACACACACACACACACACACACACACACACACACACACACACACACACACACACACACACACACACACACACACTGTGGGAGAGAGACAGTTGGTCGTGGCAGTGCACATCTGTCTCATTGTACATTTGTATTAATCCGCGTTAGCCAGACCCGTTATTAGCCTGCTTTAAGATTATTCAGCATCCTCTTCTCCCTTTCTTTGTTCACTTTCTCTCGCTGCTCCCTCGTTATTTCTCTCTCTCTCTCTTCCTCTCTCCCTCTTCCTCTTTTTCTTTCTCTCTCTCTCTCTCTTCCTCTCTCCCTCTTCCTCTCTTTCTTCCTTCCTTATCTGTCACTGCATTCTGTCATGATCTTTGTATTCTGACTTGTTGTCCATTGCTGCTACTTTGAGGTTTGTTAAAACATTTTCTTCTTTCTTTTTCTCCTTTTCTGTGTCCTTCTCTTTTTGTCTGTGTGTCCATTTATGTCCTTCTTTGCTTTTCACCTTCGTTTGCAACTGCACTGCCCATCCCATCCGCACTGCCCATCCATTCCTCACTCTCATATGTGTGAATGTGTGTATGTGGTTTGCACCCCATTGCTCCCATTACTTGTTGAATGTGTGTGTTTCTGGGTCTGTGTTTGTCTTTCCCATTTGTGTGTCTGTCCTCTCCTCCTGTGTGTCCGTCCTCTCCACCCTCTCCTCCTGTGTGTCCGTCCTCTCCACCCTCTCCTCCTGTGTGTCCGTCCTCTCCACCCTCTCCTCCTGTGTGTCCGTCCTCTCCTTCTGTGTGTCCGTCCTCTCCACCCTCTCCTCCTGTGTGTCCGTCCTCTCCACCCTCTCCTCCTGTGTGTCCGTCCTCTCCTCCTGTGTGTCCATCCTCTCCCCCCTCTCCTCCTGTGTGTCCGTCCTCTCCACCCTCTCCTCCTGTGTGTCCGTCCTCCCCTACCTCTCCTCCTGTGTGTCCATCCTCCCCATCCTCTCCTCCTGTGTGTCCACCCTCTCCCCCCTCTCCTCCTGTGTGTCCATTCTCCCCATCTATCCTCCTGTGTGTCCGTCCTCCCCTACCTCTCCTCCTGTGTGTCCATCCTCCCCATCCTCTCCTCCTGTGTGTCCATCCTCCCTATCCTCTCCTCCTGTGTGTATGTCCTCCCCACCCTCTCCTCCTGTGTGTCCATCCTACCCTCCTGTGTGTCCATCCTCCCCATCCTCTCCTCCTGTGTGTCCATCCTCCCTATCCCCTCCTCCTGTGTGTCTGTCCTCCCCATCCTCCCCTCCTGTGTGTCTGTCCTCCCCATCCTCTCCTCCTGTGTGTCCATCCTCTCCTCCTGTGTGTCCATCCTCCCCATCCTCTCCTCCTGTGTGTCCATCCTCCCCTCCTGTGTGTCCATCCTCCCCATCCTCTCCTCCTGTGTGTCTGTCCTCCCCATCCTCTCCTCCTGTGTGTGTGTGTTTCCGCCACTCTGTTTGTTGTTTCTGTCCCCTGTCCTTGTGCATAACTGACTGCCCCCCACAATACGTGTATGTCCTCCTCCATCCCGTGTCCTCCTCCATCCTGTGTCCTCCTCCTTCAATCCTGTGTCCTCCTCCTCCTCCATCCTGTGTCCTCCTCCATTCTGTGTCCTCCTCCTCCATCATGTGTCCTCCTCCATCCTGTGTCCTCCTCCTCCATCCTGTGTCCTCCTCCATCCTGTGTCCTCCTCCTCCAATCCTGTGTACCTCCTCCTCCTCCATCCTGTGTCCTCCTCCATTCTGTGTCCTCCTCCTCCATCCTGTGTCCTCCTCCTTCATCCTGTGTCCTCCTCCTCCATCCTGTCTGTGTCCTCCTCCTCCATCCTGTGTCCTCCTCCTTCATCCTGTGTCCTCCTCCTTCATCCTGTGTCCTCCTCCTCCATCCTGTGTCCTCCTCCTCCATCCTGTCTGTGTCCTCCTCCTCCATCCTGTGTCCTCCTCCTTCATCCTGTGTCCTCCTCCTCCATCCTGTCTGTGTCCTCCTCCTCCATCCTGTGTCCTCCTCCTCCATCCTGTGTCCTCCTCCTCCATCCTGTCTGTGTCCTCCTCCTTCATCCTGTGTCCTCCTCCTTCATCCTGTGTCCTCCTCCTTCATCCTGTGTCCTCCTCCTCCATCCTGTCTGTGTCCTCCCCCTCCATCCTGTCTGTGTCCTCCTCCTCCATCCTGTCTGTGTCCTCCTCCTCCATCCTGTGTCCTCCTCCTTCATCCTGTGTCCCCCTCCTCCATCCTCTCTGTGTCATCCTCCTCCATCTTGTCTGTGTCCTCCCCCTCCATCCTGTCTGTGTCCTCCTCCTCCATCCTGTTCTCCTCCTCCATCCTGTCTGTGTCCTAAAGTCCACCGGTTGAGGCGTCGCGTAGCAGACTGCTCCTGAAATGCTCCAAGTGTGGTGTGATCTCAAGTACAGCTCTCTCCAGCTCTACTGCCAGCAACGCCATGTTAGTCAACAGATACTCTCACACACCAAAACTTACCCTCACAAACCAAAACTTACCCTCACACATCAAAAGATACCCTCACACACCAAAACGTACCCTCACACATCAAAAGATACCCTCACACACCAAAACTTAACCTCACACATCAAAAGATACCCTCACACACCGAAAGAAACCTTCACACACCGAAACCTACCCTCACACACCGAAACATACCCTCACACACCGAAATATACCCTCACACACCGAAATATACCCTCACACACCGAAGCATACCCTCACACACCGAAGCATACCCTCACACACCCTCTATCTCTATCTCTCTCAGTATCTCTTTCTCCCTCTATCTCTATCTCTCTCAGTATCTCTTTCTCCCTCTATCTCTCTCAGTGTCTCTTTCTCCACATTTCTCTCTCTCTCTCTCTCACTCTCTATCTCTATCTCTCTCAGTATCTCTTTCTCCACATTTCTCTCTCTCTCTATTTATCTCTCTCACACACACACACACACACACACACACACACACACACACACACACACACACACACACACACACACACACACACACACACACACACACACACACACACACAGACACACTCTCAGTTACAGCTGTCAGTTACTTGTCTCTCACCTGGTCGTGTTCTGCATCGATCACACAGTCTGGAGGTCACTGTGGCTTTCAGTATGCCTGATGTGTGTGTCACTGTGAGTGCACATGCAAATGTTTCTGTGTGAGCATGTGCATGTGTTATGAGAGTGTCGCCGTCCCAGATTCTAAAGGTTGAAGTAATCTCCCTCCTCCCCTCCTCCCTTCTCTCCCTCCTCCCCTCTCCCCATTCTCTCCCTCCTCCCCTCTCCCCCTTCTCTACCTCCTCCCTTCTCCCCCTTCTCTCCCTCCTCCCCTCACCTCCTCCCTTCTCCCCCTTTTCTCCCTCCTCCCCTCTCCTCCTCCTCTCCCCCTCCTCTCTCTTCTCCCCTCTCCCCATTCTCTCCCTCCTCCCCGCTCCCTTCTCCCCTCTCCCTCTCTCCCTCCTCTCCCTCCTCCCCTCCCCCCCTCCTCTCCCTCCTGCCCTCTCCCTCTCCTCTCCCTCCTCCCCTCTCCCCCTCCTCTCCCTCCTGCCCTCTTCACCTCCTCACCCTCCTCCCCTCTTCCCCTCCTCTTCCCCTCCTCTCCCTTCTCCCCTCTCCCCCTCCTCTCCCTCCTCCCATCTCCCCTCCTCTCCCTCCTCCCCTCTTCCCCTCCTCTCCCCCTCCTCCCCTCTCCCCCCTCTCCCCCTCATCTCCCTCCTCCCCTCTCTCCCTCCTCTCCCTCCTCCCCTCCTCTCTTCTTCCCCTCTCCCCTCCTCTCCCCCTTCTCTCACTTCTCCCCTCTTCCCCTTCTCACCCTACTCCCCTCTTCCCCTCATCTCCCTCCTCCCCTCTTTCCCGCTCTCCCTCCTCTCCCTCCTCCCCTCTCCCCCTTCTCTCCCCCTCCTCTCCCTCCTCCCATCTCTCCTCCTCTCCCTCCTCCCCTCTTCCCCCCTCTCCCCCTCATCTCCCTCCTCCTCTCTTTCCCGCTCTCCCTCCTCCCATCCTTTCCTCTTCCCCTCCTCTCCCCCTTCTCTCCCTTCTCCCCTCTCCCCCTCCTCTCCCTCCTCCCCTCCTCCCCTTTCCCTCTCCTCTCCCCCTCCTTTCCTCTCCCCACTTGTCTTTCTTCTCTCTCAGGGCCTCTCTGTGGAGCTCCTGTGTGGTTCTCCCTCTGCTGGCTCTGACCTGGATGTCTGCTGTGTTGGCCATCACCGACCGCCGCTCCACACTCTTCCAGGTACACTTTGCTGTCTTCACACTTACACACACCTGCTTACACACACCTGCATACACACATCTGCATGCATACACACACACACACACACACACACACACACACACACACACACACACACACACACACACACACACACACACACACACACACACACACACACACACACACACACACACACACACACACACACACACACACACCCCTGCATACACACATACAAACATGTATCCAAGCTTGTATAACAATGTACTGTATACACTCTTTCAAACTCACTAACCTTTGCATGCACTCATACACACACTGATACACACACTCATAAACCAACCAGCTCTCACAGTCTCACGGCAGAATTACACGTTCCTCCATGTTTCTTAAATGTCAGATTTCAAAGTTGTTCCAAAACTCACATTTCAAAGTGTTTAAGGTTAAGTTTAGCCATTAACTCATAATTTCTAAAGTTAGGGTTTAGGTTTGAGAAAGGCTTTAAACAAAAATTCCTGAATTAGACCATGCAGCCTTTTGCACTAGAGGCAGATGCTTAGGCAGACACTGCCGCCTATCCATGATCCCCGTCCATAGCACCCTATCAAAACCCAAACCTACTTGTAGCTAACAGCGCTCACTGTTGCCACCAGTTGCCAAATCTCCATGTTATCTCCTGACATCCTCACTCTAATACAGACTTGTATCACGGTGCCCTGGCTGCATACACACTCTCATACACACACTGATACACACACTGACACACACATGGATACACACACTGATACACACACTGACACACACATGGATACACACACGGATACACACTCTATCTCTCTGTCACTGTCACTGTCACTGTCTCTCTGTCTCTCTTTCTAGTTCTCTCTCTCTCTCTCTCTCTCTCTCTCGCTCTGTCTCTCTCTATCTCTCTCTCGCTCTGTCTCTCTCTATCTCTCTCTCGCTCTTTCTCTCTCTGTCTCTCCATCTCTGTCTCCCTCCCGCTCTGTCTCTCTCTCTATCTCTCTCTCTCTCTTTCTCTCTCTCTCTCGCTCTGTCTCTCTCTATCTCTCTGTTTCTCTCTCTGTCTCTCCATCTCTCTCTCTCTCTCTCGCTATGTCTTTCTCTCTCTCTCCCTGTCTCTCTCTGCCTCTGTCTCTCTGTCTCCCTCTCTGTCTCCCTCTCTGTCTCTCTCTATCTCTCTGTATCTGGCTCTCTCTTTCTATGGTAACTGATAGCTGTTCTGCTCTCTTTCAGGTTCTGTTCGCTGTCTTTGACTCTGTCCAGGGTTTCGTCATCATTACTGTCCACTGTGCCATGCGCCGTGAGGTTAGTGTGTGTCTGTGTGTGTCTGAGTGTGTCTGTGTGTTTCTGTTTGTTTACTTTATGCGAGTATATGAAGAACTTCCGTTTAATTCCTGAATTGAAACCCAAACCCTCTTACAGGTGTTCTCGTTTTCAACGTGACTTTGTCCTACTGAAGCGGACAGTACCAGCTAGCTAGATAGACAGAGGTTCAGCTCAGACAGTACCAGCTAGCCAGATAGACAGAGGTTCAGCTCAGACAGTACCAGCTAGCTAGATAGACAGAGGTTCAGCTCAGACAGTACCAGCTAGCCAGATAGACAGAGGTTCAGCTCAGACAGTACCAGCTAGCCAGATAGACAGAGGTTCAGCTCAGACATGGGAAGGATTACTCTGCTTCAGCCTATATTAATATAATAGAGTATTGTCCAGATGATCCATGGCTCCTATAAAGAGATTAGTAAAACACTGTTTGAATTAAGATGATAAGTCCCCAGTCGAATGCCCTCACTGTCCATACTCAACAGACACACACAGAGTCTCTATGGAGACGAAATACCCATTTACCAGGCACACACGCGCACGCGCACACGCACGCGCACACACACACACACACACACACACACACACACACACACACACACACACACACAGACACACACACACACACACACACACACACACACACACACCGCCCCAACAGATCCACAGATTACACAATCTCAATCGCACTCCACACTGCCCTTTCCCACCTGGACAAAAGGAACACCTATGTGAGAATTCTATTCATTGACTACAGCTTAGCGTTCAACCCCATAGTGGCCTCAAAGCTCATCACTAAGCTCAGGACCCTGGGACTAAACACCTCCCTCTGCAACTGGATCCTGGACTTCCTGACGGGCCACCCCCAGGTGGTGAGGGTAGGCAACAACACATCTGCCTCTCTGATCCTCAACACTGGTTCCCCTCAGGGGTGCGTGCTTAGTCCCTTCCTGTACTCCCTGTTCACCCACGACTGCATGGCCAAATACGACTCTAACACCATCATTAAGTTTGCCGACCAAACAGCAGTGGTAGGTCTGATCACCGACAACATTGAGACAGCCTATAGGGAGGAGGTTAGAGACTTGGCAGTGTGGTGCCAGGACACCAACCTCTCCCTCAATGTGAGCAAGACAAAGGTGATGATCATGGACTACAGGAAAGGGAGGGCCGAACAGGCCCCCATTCTCATTGACGGGACTGAAGTGGAGCAGGTTGAGAGTTTCAAGTTCGTTGGTGTCTAAATCACCAACAAACTATCATGGTCCAAACACACCTAGACAGTCGTGAAGAGGGCACGACAGCACATTTCCCCCCTCAACATTTGACATGGGTCCCCAGCTACACCATTGAGAGCATCGTGACTGGTTGCATCGCCTGGTATGGCAACTGCTCGGAATCTGAACGTAAGGCGCTACAGAGGGTACTGCGTACAGCCCAGTACTTCACTGGGGCCAAGCTTCCTGCCAGCCAGAACATATATACCAGGCGATGTCAGAGGAAGGCCCAAAAAATGATCAAAGACTCCAGTCAACCAAAGTTATAGACTGTTCTCTCTGCTATCGCACGGCAAGCGGTAGCGGAACGCCAAGTCTTGGTCCAAAAGGCTCCTGAACAGCTTCTACCTCTAAGACATAAGACTGCTGAACAATGAATCAGATGTCTACACAGACTATTTACACTGACCCCTCCCCCCTTTGTTTTTACACTGCTGCTCCTCACTATTTATTATCTATGTATAGTCACTTTACCCACACTTACATGTACATATTACCTCGACTAGCCTGTACCCCTGCACATTTACTCGGTACCGGTGAACCCCTGTATATAGCTTCGTTATTGTTATGTAATTCTACTGTGTTACTTTTTATTTAGTAAATATTTTCTTAACTCTATTTCTTGAACTGCATTGTTGATTAAGGGCTCGTAAGTAAGCATTTCACGGTAAGGTCTGTTGTATTCGGCGCATGTGACAAATACAATTTGATTTGATTTGATATAATGCACATACACACACAAACACACATGCACACACACACATGCTTGCATACACACACACACACACACACACACACACACACACACACACACACACACACACACACACACACACACACACACACACACACACACACACACACACACACACACACACACACACACATCCGTGTACTCACACGGCCCCCTATTGTGCACAAATATCAGACAAACCACAATGCATTGGGGTTTGATCCATTCCGTGGCTACACGACATCTCTCTGTCTCTCCCCCCGATATGATATACATCACTTCATTGTTTATTGAGTAAACATATAGTTGAACATTAATGGACAAAAACTTTAACTCATACAGTACATGTTAAATCAATATCACAAAAGTGTATGATTCGAGTTGCCCAAATCCAGGAATTATTTGAGTAAATATGAAAATCTCTGTCAGGGACTGAACCTAATCCCTAATAGCTACAGCGGATGATGTTGTCTCTGGGATGGAGATAGATGTGGAGAGGAGAAGAAGGAGAGGAAAGGGGGATGAGAGACTGTGGAAAGAAGTTGCAGAGAGGAATAGAGGGCCAGAGGCAGAGGGAAGATGGGGATTGAAAGAACATAGAGTTCATGGATCTATAGAGAGGGAGGGAGGGAGGGAGGGAGGGAGGGAGGGAGGGAAGTTCTGTGGAAAATGTAATTTACCCGATAGGGAGTTAGAGAACATGAATGTATAGAAAATGTGATTAGCAGGAAGAGGGGCGGGAGATGGATCGAGAAATTAGGAAAGGAACATGTATGTATGAAAATAATGATTGTCGCACAGAGGAAGGGAGTGAGACAAAAAGATGGAGGGAGAACATTTAGAACATGTGGAGGAAGGAAAGTGTGAAGATCGGGAGAAAGACAAATGTAGAGGGAGAGAGAAGGAAGGAGAGAGAAGGAGGGAGAGAGAAGGAGGGAGAGAGAAGGAGAGAGAAGGAGGGAGAGAGAAGGAGGGAGAGAGAAGGAGGGAGAGAGAAGGATGGAGAGAGAAGGAGGGAGAGGAGGGAGAGAGGAGGGAGAGAGAAGGAGGGAGAGAGAAGGAGGGAGAGAGAAGGAGGGAGAGAGAAGGATGGAGAGAGAAGGAGGGAGAGGAGGGAGAGAGGAGGGAGAGAGAAGGAGGGAGAGAGAAGGAGGGAGCGAGAAGGAGGGAGAGAGAAGGAGGGAGAGAGAAGGAGGGAGAGAGAGAATGTGAGGGAGCGAGTATAGATCCATAGGAAACCCATTTGACTTTGAAATGAGAAGTACGCAGCATCAGAGTGCCAACTCACCCAGCAGGGGATGAGGAAAGCAGAGTTAACATAGAGAGGATGGAGAGAGAGAAAGAAATACAGAGAGAGATGGAGATAGACAGAGAGAGACAGAGACAGAGACAGAGAGAGAGAGAGAGAGAGAGAGAGAGAGAGAGAGAGAGAGAGAGAGAGAGAGAGAGAGAGATGGAATGAGCAGCGATACTCCAGTGAATGCACTATTCATCTGACACGGGCTCTGCTCTGATACAATATGCAGTCTCTCTCTCTCTCTCTCTCTCACACACACCGAACACCCGCTGTGAGTGAAGATGGCTTTTCTTTGGCGCTGCGGCTCACTTCAGTGTTCTGTTCTCCGATTCCACTCATAGGGTGGTAATTTGTTGTCCTACTCAGCCACTCAGATGAAAGCCAGTCATTTGTATGCTCAGGTGAAGATATGGTTGTCTTGATATCCTGGAGGGATGAAAGGACACATATTACATATTAGCAGGGTTTATTGAGTCAGACACAACAACCACACAAAATCAAACTGAATAAAGGTGCATTTAAAATACCAACACACTTCACAGTAAAATAATATAAATGAAGGAGATAAAAATATAACTGAATGCATATATGGACAAATACACGTTTTGTCCGTGTAGTCTCAGTGTGTCAGTGTAGACTCAGTGTGTCAGTGTAGACTCAGTGTGTCAGTGTAGTCTCCGTGTGTCAGTGTAGTCTCCATGTGTCAGTGTAGTCTCCGTGTGTCAGCGTAGTCTCAGTGTGTCAGTGTAGTCTCAGTGTGTCAGTGTAGTCTCCATGTGTCAGTGTAGTCTCCGTGTGTCAGTGTAGTCTCCATGTGTCAGTGTAGTCTCCATGTGTCAGTGTAGTCTCCGTGTTTCAGTGTAGTCTCCGTGTGTCAGTGTAGTCTCCGTGTTTCAGTGTAGACTCAGTGTGTCAGTGTAGTCTCAGTGTGTCAGTGTAGTCTCTGTGTGTCAGTGTAGTCTCAGTGTGTCAGTGTAGTCTCAGTGTGTCAGTGTAGTCTCCATGTGTCAGTGCAGTCTCCGTGATTCAGTGTAGTCTCCGTGTGTCAGTGTAGTCTCCGTGTTTCAGTGTAGACTCAGTGTGTCAGTGTAGTCTCCGTGTGTCAGTGTAGACTCAGTGTGTCAGTGTAGTCTCCATGTGTCAGTGTAGTCTCAGTGTGTCAGTGTAATCTCCGTGTGTCAGTGTAGTCTCCATGTGTCAGTGTAGTCTCCGTGTGTCAGTGTAGTCTCCATGTGTCAGTGTAGTCTCCGTGTGTCAGTGTAGTCTCCGTGTGTCAGTGTAGTCTCCGTGTGTCAGTGTAGTCTCCATGTGTCAGTGTAGTCTCCGTGTGTCAGTGTAGTCTCCATGTGTCAGTGTAGTCTCAGTGTGTCAGTGTAGTCTCAGTGTGTCAGTGTAGTCTCCATGTGTCAGTGTAGTCTCAGTGTGTCAGTGTAGTCTCAGTGTGTCAGTGTAGTCTCTGTGTGTCAGTGTAGTCTCCATGTGTCAGTGTAGTCTCCGTGTGTCAGTGTAGTCTCCGTGTGTCAGTGTAGTCTCTGTGTGTCAGTGTAGTCTCTGTGTTTCAGTGTAGTCTCAGTGTGTCAGTGTAGTCTCAGTGAGTCAGTGTAGTCTCCGTGTGTCAGTGTAGACTCAGTGTGTCAGTGTAGTCTCAGTGTGTCAGTGTAGTCTCCATGTGTCAGTGTAGTCTCCATGTGTCAGTGTAGTCTCCGTGTGTCAGTGTAGTCTCCGTGTGTCAGTGTAGTCTCCGTGTGTCAGTGTAGTCTCCGTGTGTCAGTGTAGTCTCCATGTGTCAGTGTAGTCTCAGTGTGTCAGTGTAGTCTCCGTGTGTCAGTGTAGTCTCCATGTGTCAGTGTAGTCTCCATGTGTCAGTGTAGTCTCCATGTGTCAGTGTAGTCTCAGTGTTTCAGTGTAGTCTCACTGTGTCAGTGTAGTCTCAGTGTGTCAGTGTGGTCTCCGTGTGTCAGTGTAGTCTCCATGTGTCAGTGTGTCTCCGTGTGTCAGTGTAGTCTCCATGTGTCAGTGTTGTCTCACTGTGTCAGTGTAGTCTCAGTGTGTCAGTGTAGTCTATGTGTGTCAGTGTAGACTCAATGTGTCAGTGTAGTCTCCATGTGTCAGTGTAGTCTCAGTGTGTCAGTGTAGTCTCAGTGTGTCAGTGTAGTCTCAGTGTGTCAGTGTAGTCTCAGTGTGTCAGTGTAGTCTCAGCGTGTCAGTGTAGTCTCAGTGTGTCAGTGTAGTCTCCGTGTTTCAGTGTAGTCTCCGTGTGTCAGTGTAGTCTCCGTGTGTCAGTGTAGACTCACTGTGTCAGTGTAGTCTCAGTGTGTCAGTGTAGTCTCAGTGTGTCAGTGTGGTCTCAGTGTGTCAGTGTAGTCTCCATGTGTCAGTGTAGTCTCCATGTGTCAGTGTAGTCTCCATGTGTCAGTGTAGTCTCAGTGTGTCAGTGTAGTCTCCATGTGTCAGTGTAGTCTCCGTGTGTCAGTGTAGTCTCAGTGTGTCAGTGTAGACTCCGTGTGTCAGTGTAGTTTTAGTGTGTCAGTGTAGACTCAGTGTGTCAGTGTAGTCTCCGTGTGTCAGTGTAGTCTCCGTGTGTCAGTGTAGTCTCCGTGTGTCGGTGTAGTCTCCATGTGTCAGTGTAGACTCAGTGTGTCAGTGTAGTCTCCGTGTGTCAGTGTAGTCTCAGTGTGTCAGTGTAGTCTCCATGTGTCAGTGTAGTCTCAGTGTGTCAGTGTAGTCTCAGTGTGTCGGTGTAGTCTCCATGTGTCAGTGTAGTCTCAGTGTGTCAGTGTAGTCTCCATGTGTCAGTGTAGTCTCCATGTGTCAGTGTGTCTCCGTGTGTCAGTGTAGTCTCCATGTGTCAGTGTAGTCTCCATGTGTCAGTGTAGTCTCCATGTGTCAGTGTAGTCTCCGTGTGTCAGTGTAGTCTCCATGTGTCAGGGTAGTCTCAGTGTGCCAGTGTAGACTCAGTGTGTCAGTGTAGTCTCCGTGTGTCGGTGTAGTCTCAGTGTGTCAGTGTAATCTCCGTGTGTCAGTGTAGTCTCCGTGTGTCAGTGTAGTCTCAGTGTGTCAATGTAGTCTCCGTGTGTCGGTGTAGTCTCAGTGTGTCGGTGTAGTCTCAGTGTGTCAGTGTAGTCTCCGTGTGTCAGTGTATTCTCCCTGTGTGATATGTGTATGTGTATGCATGCTTGCATGTCTCCTATCCATGTTAAGCTCGTTACACACGACAAGATTTTTGGAAACACACTAAACACATTTGTTTGTATGACATCCCAATGTTCGTAGGAAGTTTTGGGTAGAGTGTTGATATTAGCTATCTCTGTCTCAACATGATGTGGGAGGCAATGTGGGTGTAAATGGCATACTGTATACCCACTAATCAAATCATATCAAATGTATTCATAAAGCCCATTTTACATCAGCAGATGTCACAAAGTGCTTATACAAAAACCCAGCCTAGAACCACAAACAGCAAGCAATGCAGATGCAGAAGCACAGTGGCTAGGAAAAACTCCCTAGAAAGGCCGGAACCTAGAAACAAACCCAGAGAGCAAGCAGGCTTTGAGGGGTGGCCAGTCCTCTTCTGGCTGTGTCGGGTGGGGAGGAACCAGGCCCTGAGGGGTGGCCAGTCCTCTTCTGGCTGTGTCGGGTGGGGAGGAACCAAGCCCTGAGGGGTGGCCAGTCCTCTTCTGGCTGTGTCGGGTGGGGAGGAACCAGGCCCTGAGGGGTGGCCAGTCCTCTTCTGGCTGTGTCGGGTGGGGAGGAACCAGGCCCTGAGGGGTGGCCAGTCCTCTTCTGGCTGTGACGGGTGGGGAGGAACCAGGCCCTGAGGGGTGGCCAGTCCTCTTCTGGCTGTGTCGGGTGAGGAGGAACCAGGCCCTGAGGGGTGGCCAGTCCTCTTCTGGCTGTGTCGGGTGGAGATTAATAGAGTGCATGGCAGTTAAGGCCAGATACTTCTTCAAGATGTCCGAATGTTCATAATGACCAGCAGGGTCAAATAATAACCACAGTGGTTGTAGAAGGTGCAACAGATCAGTACCTCAGGAGTTAATGTCAGTTGACTTTTCAAATCAAATCAAGTGTTATTGGTCACATACACATATTTAGCAGATGTTATTGCGGTTCTCGTGAATTACTTGTGTTCCTAGCTCCAACAGTGCAGTAGTATCTAACTATTCACAACAATACATACAAATCTAAAAGTAAAAGAATGGAATTAAGAAATATATAAATATTAGGACGAGCAATGTCAGAGTGGCATTGACTAAAATACAGTTGCAGTTACCGTAGCAGGCGGTGATACAGCCCAACAGGATGCTCTCAATTGTGCATCTGTAAAAGTTTGTGAGGGTCTTAGGGGCCAAGCCAAATTTCTTCAGCCTCCTGAGGTTGAATAGGTGCTGATGCGTCTTGTGTCCTACACTGTCTGTGTGCGTGGATCATTTCAGTTTGTCAGTGATGTGTACGCCGAGGAACTTGAAACTTTTCACCTTCTCCACTGCGATCCCATCAGTTTTGATAGGGGCATGCTCCCTCTGCTGTTTCCTGAAGTTCACGATCAGCTCCTTTGTTTTGTTGACGTTGAGGGAGGTTATTTTCCTGGAACCACTCCGCCAGGGCCCTCACCTCCTCCCTGTAGGCTGTCTCGTCGTTGTTGGTAATCAGGCCTGCTTCTGTTGTGTTGTCTGCAAATTTGTTGATTGCGTTGGAGGCGTGCATGGTCACGCAGTCATGGGTGAACATGGAGTACAGTAGGGGGCTGATCACGCCCCCTTGTGGGGCCCCAGTGTTGAGGATCAGTGACTGGAAGTGTTGTTTCCTACCTTCACCACCTGGGAGTGGCCCGTCAGGAAGTCCAGGACTCAGTTGCACAGGGCGGGGTTCAGACCTAGGGACTCCGAGCTTAATGATTAGCTTGAAGTGTACTATGGTGTTGAATGCTGAGCTATAGTCAATGAACAGCATTTTTACATAGGTATTCCTCTTGTCCAGATGGGATAGGGCAGTGTGCAGTGTGATGGCGATTGCATCGTCTGTGGGTCTATTGGGGCGGTATGCAAATTGAAGTGGGTCTACGGTGTCAGGTAAGGTAGAGGTGATATGATCCTTAACTAGCCCCTCAAAGCACTACCAAGCGATAGTGCTACCAAGCGATAGTCATTTAGTTCAGTACAGGAACAATGGTGGACATCTTGAAGCAAGTGGGGACAGCAGACTGAGATAGGGAGAGATTGAATATGTCCGTAAACACTCCAGCCAGCTGGTCTGAGCATGCTCTGCGGACGCAGGTAGGGATGCTGTCCAGCCTGGCAGCCTTGCGAGGGTTAACACGCTTAAATGTCTTACATCGTCCATGGAGAACGAGAACCCACAGTCCTTGGGAGTCGGTGTCCGAGACATTGCTGGTTTTCTCTTTGTAATCCGTGATTGTCTGTAGACCCTGACACATACGTCTTGTGTTTAAGCCGTTGAATTGCGACTCCACTTAGTCTCTCTACTGACGTGTTGCCTATCTGGTTGCCTTACAGAGGGAATAAATGCATTGTTTGTATTAAAATATATTCCCAGTCACCTTGCCATGTTTAAATCCGGTGGTTCGCGCTTTCAGTTTTGCATGAATGCTACCATCGACGGTTTCTGGTTTGGGTAAGTTTTAATAGTCACAGTGGGAACAACATCCCTTCTACACTTCCTGATGAACTATACATCAATGTTATTCTCAGAGACTACCTGGGTCATATCCCAGTCCACGTGATCAAAACAATCTTGAAGCATGGATTCCGATTGGTCAGAGCATTGTTGAATAGATCTTAGCATGGTACTTCCTGTTTGAGTTTCTGCCTTTAGGAAGGGAGGAGCAAAATGGAGTAGTGATCAGATTTGCTGAAGGGTTGGTGGGGAAGGGTTTTGTGGGAATCCCAGAAGTTGGAGTAGCAGTGGTCAAGTGTTATAGCAGCACGTGTACTACAGGCAATGTGTTGATAGAACTTCAGTAACGTTTTCCTCAAATTTGCTTTGTTAAAGTCCCCAGCTACAATAAATGCAGCCTCAGGATATGTGGTTATCAGTTTGCATAAAGTCCAGTGTAGTTCCTTGAGGGCTGTCGTGGTATCGGCTTAGGGGGAATATACACAGCTGTGACTATAACGGAAGAGGATTCTCTTTGGGTGGTCTTGGAGTAGCCTCTGGGATAAGTTACATTTCCCTGGGGGGTACAAAGAAAGGATCCAATTTGGGAATGTCGTATTCCTGGTTGTAATGCTGGTGCGTTACCGCCACTCTGATATCCAAAAGTTATCCAAAAACGTTCTGGGCTAATAATAGAAGAAATAACACACAAAAAAACAAAATACTTCAAAGTTGCTTAGGATCTAGAAGCAGAGCTGCCATGTCTGTCGACACCATCTGTCTGCATCATTCAGAGGTCAAGACAGCAGGTCTGAGAGAGAGAGAGAGAGAGAGAGAGAGAGAGAGAGAGAGAGAGGAGAGAGAGAGAGAGAGAGAGAGAGAGAGAGAGAGAGAGAGACAGAGAGAGAGAGAGTGAGAAAGAGAGAAGAAAGACAGGGAGAGAGAGAGAGAGAGAGAGAGAGAGAGAGAGAGAGAGAGAGAGAGAGAGAGAGAGAGAGAGAGAGAGAGAGAGAGAGAGAGAGAGATAAATATATATATATAGAGAGAGATAAATATATATATATAGAGAGAGATAAATATATATATAGAGAGAGAGATAAATATATATATATAGAGAGAGATAAATATATATATATAGAGAGAGATAAATATATATATATAGAGAGAGATAAATATATATATATAGAGAGAGATAAATATATATATATAGAGAGAGATAAATATATATATATAGAGAGAGATAAATATATATATATAGAGAGAGATAAATATATATATATAGAGAGAGATAAATATATATATATAGAGAGAGATAAATATATATATATAGAGAGAGATAAATATATATATATAGAGAGAGATAAATATATATATATAGAGAGAGATAAATATATATATATAGAGAGAGATAAATATATATATATAGAGAGATATAAATATATATATATAGAGAGATATAAATATATATAGAGAGATATAAATATATATAGAGAGATATAAATATATATAGAGAGATATATAGAGAGATAGAGTGGGTTGAAAACAGCAGGTCCGGGACAAGGTCGCACGTCTGGTGAACAGTTCAGGGTTCCATGGCCGCAGGCAAAACAGCATGATCTTTTCGTTGAAGAATTTCATGAATTCTTACCTCTATTGCACACACCGTGTATAGACTTTTCTTTTGTGTTACTGACTGTACGTTTGTTTATTCCATGTGTAGCTCTGTGTTTTTGTTTGTGTCACACTGCTTTGCTTTACCTTGGCCAGGTCGCAGTTGTAAATGAGAACTTGTTCTCAACTGGCCAACCTGGTTAAATAAAGGTGAAATAAGAAATAAAAATAAAAACTGCTGAAGTGAAGGCCGTCCTCTCTTGGGGAATACTGTTTTTAAGTTAGCTTTCCGACAGTATCAAAAATACTTTTTGCATTTTTTTTATTCTCCTCAATCAGGTTGGGAAAGTAAGCTGATCGAACAAGAGTGAGGGCTCTTCGATATTGCACTGTACTGTTTTTCCAAGCTAGTCGGAAAACTTAGTTTGATGGAGCGCCATTTCCGTTCCAATTTTCTGAAAGTTTGCTTCAGGGCTCAGGTATTTTTTGTATACCAGAGAACTAAATTCTTGTGACAAATTGTTTTAAGAGGTGCGACTGCATCTAGGGTATTACGCAAGGTTAAATGTATATACTCGGTTAGATGGTTAACTTCTTATGGCTGCAGCACGACACCGGTACACTTATGACAACATCCAGCTCAAGTGCAGGGCGCGAAATTCAAAAGATATATTTTTTAAAATATTTAACTTTCATACATTAACAAGTCCAAGACACCAGATGAAAGGTGCACATCTTGTGAATCAAGCCAACATGTCCGATTTTTTAAATGTTTTACAGGGAAGACACAATATGTAAATCTATTAGCTAATCACGTTAGCAAAAGACACCAATATTCTTACTCCATCAGTTTATGACTCCATCAGTAGCTATCACAAATTCGGCCAAATAAAGATAATAATAGCCACTAACCAAGAAACAACCTCATCAGATGACAGTCTGATAACATATTTATTGTATAGCATATGTTTTTTTCGAAAAATTTGCATATTTCAGGTATAATTCATAGTTTACATTTCAGCTACAATCAGAAATTGCACCGAAAGCAGCCATAATATTTACAGACACCAACGTCAAATACCCAATTACTCATCATAAAACATTTCTGAAAAATACATAGTGTACAGCAATTGAAAGACAGGCATCTTGTGATTCTAGACAATATTTCCGATTTCTTAAATGTTTTACAGCGCAAACAAAATGTAGCGTGATATTAGCATAGCCACAATAGCCAGAAACACTTGGGCGCCCACGACCAGTCAACATGCACGACAGATATTAGAAATAGCATCATAAAATGTTTCTTACTTTTGGTGGTCTTCCGTCAGAATGTTGGATAAGGTGTCCTTTGTCCAGAATAGTCGTTGTTTTGATCTGGAACGGCAAATATCCCTCTTCATTTAGCATGGACACTTGCCAAGTGACACGGATTACTCCAACGTCAACAAAGTTAGAAAACGGAACACGGCAAAACTCCCGAAAAAGTTTCAATAATCTGATTAAACTATATTGAAAAAACATACGTTACGATGATATGGTGACATGTATCAAATCAAATCTAAGACGGAGATGTTCGTCTTTCATAACGACAGCTAAACAGAAGCCATATCCGTGTCCTCTTTCGCGCGCTCCAGAAACAGGAAATGGACGGTCACGTCAAACAAAGACCTTTTATTCCACCTCTGACCAAGATAGACACGAAATTTCTTCTCTCACCACATCTTGACAACCAGGGGAAGGCGTAGGAAGTGTTTGTAGACTCCTACGTAACACGCCCATGTATAGGCATGAGGTTGAACAGAGCATAGATTTCTGACATTTCACTTCCTGGTCAGGAAAAGTGCTGCAGAAGGATTTCTGTTTCACTCAGAGAATTAATTCAAACGTTTTTAGAAACTAGAGAGTGTTTTCTATCCAATTGTAATAATAATATGCATATTGTACGAGCAAGAATTGAGTACGACGCCGTTTGAAATGGGCACATATTATCTGGCTACTCAATACGCCCCCTGCAGCCATAAGAAGTTAACTGTTTTTCGTACTCCAACGTCCTTGGGTAGGTGGAGGGAGTCTGGAAGGGCATCTAGGAATCTTTGGGTTGTCCGACAATTTATAGTGCTGCTTTTGATCATCCTTGTTTGGGGTCTTAGCAGATTTGTTGCGATTGCAAACAAAATAAAATGGTGGTGTCGTGTCTTTAGCTGTGCCAGATTAATTGCTATGACATGCTATTCTATAAAATAATTTCTCCGTAATTAATATTACCTGATTGAACTAATCATGTAAATGTAATTAACTAGAGAGGGACACCACAAAATAATATTTATAGAGCTGTTATCTTTCGAATAAACTCTAAAAGATTTAGTAATATTTTACATCCATAGCAGTCACATTAATCGTAATTTTATTCAGTCTCATCTGAAAGTGGTAAATCCTTTGTTATCTGCAAGAATCCTGGCTAACAAGTTGAATCAGCAATACAAAATTGGGTTTAATTATTGATTGACTATATACCTAACTAATCACACAGAATCACACATATACAATTAAATCATAACTTGATTACAAAGTGCCTTCATAAAGAAAACGTCCCTAGCGGGCAGAATAGATATGACAGCTTGTTACACAAAGAAAGGGGGCGGGGTTTTAGTGAAAGAGCGGGAGACTGGGAAACAGGCGAAGCTGTACCATCGTAAATACAGTATCTTATGCATTCTGAATTACCGCCCATTTGAAAAAGGAAAATGCAATAAATATTTAATCTGAGCTGCGCTTCAGTAGGTTGGTGGTAGATGGACGACCGTATCGCCAACCCGAGTCCTCTGCCCTTTGAAGAATGTCACTGGATACGTTGGAGTAACGTTGTGTGTAGTAGACGGGATACTCTGACTGTCCTTCCTAACCTGCGTTTGTAGCGGCTGTTGCTAACTCAACGGCTAGGCGGTATCACTTCTGTAGTGAATACGAGTTCAAAGTTCATACCACTTGCAACTAAAATGTCCATGCTGATGTTGGCTTAGTTCTGTAGTTATTATCTGAACCATTCTGACATCGGATCGTCATCCTAGTGTCCCGGAACAGGAAGTTATATTTTTGTCAATGGCTTTTATAGTGGAGGGAGAGGGGTGTGTCTGAAAAGTTTATAACCCATGTCTCTTCACAGGGGCGGGCCACTGGTTGAGCAGAAGCCAAACTAATGAAAACCCAAATCTCTCATTTGGAAGCTAAAATGACATTTAATCTCTTCACAAATAATTTCATATTCAAACATTTGAATTAAACAACAATTCCATGTGAATCCGATACCTCTGAAGTTTAGACTTTCCACAGTAGAGTTTATGTCATTTTATCATTGATGAGAATGTGTCAGAGGGCAACCGAACTGACATAATATACCTTTAAGTACCACGCATATGTTCAGTTGGTCGGATTACCAGAATATAGTTCATTTCCCCCCACTTCTGATGTTCCCAGAATCTCTATGTTAACCAAGGGGTTTTCTTATGTCACATCAGTAGAGTAGGGAGAGAGAAAAAGGGGGAAAGAGGTATTTATGACTGTCATAAACCTACCCCCACTGCCAACGTCATGACAGTGGTCTGATAGTCCAGGATTATCAGGAAGAACATTTAGATCCACAATATGTATTCCACTACCTAGCTTTAGCTCACTTAATGAAAGTTTCAGAGAATAGCAAACAGTATTATATCTCAGAGCACTGTGGCTCTGGAGTCAGTTACCAGTCATATCTCAATTTGAATAAAATCTCATCTTCCTAACACAACCCTCAGAAGACTGGCTGCCTATCTAGATTCAACAGTGTTGTACACTGTCTTTTTCTGTTCTTTATCTCTGTTTCTATATCTCTCTCTCTTTCTCTCTCACACTCTCTCTCCCGCACTCACAGCCTCACTATCTCTCCCTTACTCTCACTCTATCTCTCTCTCTCTTCCTCTCTCTCTCTCACTCTGCCTATATTTCTCTTCTCTCACTTTCTTTATCTTTGAATGTCTTCAAAGAGTGCTTGAATCCATCAATCAAACAATTACTTGGCGTTTATTTCTATAGTACTTTTTAATACATACAGTACTAATGCTAACGCACACATTTAAAGAAAGTGTGTGTCTCTTGATTTTGAACTATTAAATAAAACCCAGTAATGATACAATACATGTTCATGGCAGGGTAATACACTATGTTCTAGTCTCTTACTAAAATCAATAACAAAACCTAATATAGATGATCAAACATTCTTAAGATAATATATACGTATGTAACGGTTACGTACTCAATAAAGACATGTAAAGTACTGTATGTTTGAACATAGCCTACTCTCTATGATAGTCTTAACGTAGCTAAACTCATTTTAACACTATAATAAAGACCTTAATCTACCTTCCTCCCTTTCTCCCTCCTCCTCTACTTCTCTCCCTCCTCCTCTACTTCCCTCCCTCCTCCTCTACTTCTCTCCCCCCTCCTCCTCTACCTCCCTCCCTCCTCTACTTCTCTCCCTCCTCCTCTACTTCCCTCCCTCCTCCTCTACTTCTCTCCCTCCTCCTCTACTTCTCTCCCTCCTCCTCTACTTCTCTCCCTCCTCCTCTACTTCAATCCCTCCTCCTCTACTTCCCTCCCTCCTCCTCTACTTCTCTCCCTCCTCCTCTACTTCTCTCCCCCCTCCTCTACTTCTCTCCCCCCTCCTCTACTTCTCTCCCCCCTCTTCTACTTCTCTCCCTCCTCCTCTACTTCTATCCCTCCTCCTATACTTCTCTCCCCCTCCTCTACTTCTCTCCCTCCTCCTCTACTTCTCTCCCCCCTCCTCTACTTCTCTCCCCCCTCCTCTACTTCTCTCCCCCCTCCTCTACTTCTCTCCCTCCTCCTCTACTTCTCTCCTCCCTCCTCCTCTACTTCCCTCCCTCCTCCTCCACTTCCCTCCCTCCGCCTCTACTTCTCTCTCTCCTCCTCTTCTTCTCTCCCCCTCCTCTACTTCTCTCCCTCCTCCTCTTCTTCCCTCCCTCCTCCTCTACTTCTCTCCCTCCTCTCTACTTCTCTCCCTCCTCCTCTACTTCTCTCCCTCCTCCTCTACTTCCCTCCCTCCTCCTCTACTTCCCTCCCTCCTCCTCTACTTCTCCCCCTCCTCTCTACTTCTCTCCCTCCTCCTCTACTTCTCTCCCTCCTCCTCTACTTCTCTCCCTCCTCCTCTACTTCTCTCCCCCCTCCTCTACTTCTCTCCCTCCTCCTCTACTTCTCTCCCTCCTCCTCTACTTCTCTCCCTCATCCTCTACTTCTCTCCTCCCTCCTCCTCTACTTCTCTCCATCCTCCTCTACTTCTCTCCCTTCTCCTCTACTTCTCTCCCTCCACCTACATTTCCCTCCCTCCTCCTCTACTTCTCTCCCCCCTCCTCTACTTCTCTCCCCCCTCTTCTACTTCTCTCCCTCCTCCTCTACTTCTATCCCTCCTCCTATACTTCTCTCCCCCTCCTCTACTTCTCTCCCTCCTCCTCTACTTCTCTCCCCCCTCCTTTACTTCTCTCCCTTCTCCTCTACTTCTCTCCCTCCTCCTCTACTTCTATCCCTCCTCCTCTACTTCTCTCCCTCCTCCTCTACTTCTCTCCCTCCTCCTCTACTTCAATCCCTCCTCCTCTACTTCCCTCCCTCCTCCTCTACTTCTCTCCCTCCTCCTCTACTTCTCTCCCCCCTCCTCTACTTCTCTCCCCACTCCTCTACTTCTCTCCCCCCTCTTCTACTTCTCTCCCTCCTCCTCTACTTCTATCCCTCCTCCTATACTTCTCTCCCCCTCCTCTACTTCTCTCCCTCCTCCTCTACTTCTCTCCCCCCTCCTCTACTTCTATCCCTCCTCCTCTACTTCTCTCCCCCCTCTTCTACTTCTCTCCCTCCTCCTCTACTTCTATCCCTCCTCCTATACTTCTCTCCCCCCTCTTCTACTTCTCTCCCTCCTCCTCTACTTCTCTCCCCCCTCCTCTACTTCTCTCCCCCCTCCTCTACTTCTCTCCCTCCTCCTCTACTTCTCTCCTCCCTCCTCCTCTACTTCTCTCCCTCCTCCTCTACTTCTCTCCTCCCTCCTCCTCTACTTCTCTCCTCCCTCCTCTACTTCTCTCCCTCCTCCTCTACTTCTCTCCTCCCTCCTCCTCTACTTCTCTCTCTCCTCCTCTTCTTCTCTCCCCCCTCCTACTCTACTTCTCTCCCGCCTGCTCTACTTCTCTCCTTCCTCCTCTACTTCCCTTCCTCATCCTCTACTTCTCTCCCTCCTCCTCTACTTCAATCCCTCCTCCTCTACTTCCCTCCCTCCTCCTCTACTTCTCCCCCTCCTCCTCTACTTCTCTCCCCCCTCCTCTACTTCTCTCCCTCCTCCTCTACTTCTCTCCCTCCTCCTCTACTTCTCTCCCTCCGCCTCTACTTCTCTCCCTCCGCCTCTACTTCTCTCCCTCCTCTCTACTTCTCTCCCTCCTCCTCTACTTCCCTCCCTCTTCCTCTACTTCTCTCCCTCCTCCTCCACTTCCCTCCCTCCTCCTCTACTTCTATCCCTCCTCCTCTTCTTCTCTCCCTCCTCCTCTTCTTCCCTCCCTCCCCCTCTACTTCTCTCCCTCCTCTCTACTTCTCTCCCTCCTCCTCTACTTCTCTCCCTCCTCTCTAATTCTCTCCCTCCTCCTCTACTTCCCTCCCTCCTCCTCTACTTCCCTCCCTCCTCCTCTACTTCTCTCTCTCCTCCTCTTCTTCTCTCCCTCCTCCTCTACTTCTCTCCTCCCTCCTCCTCTACTTCCCTCCCTCCTCCTCTACTTCTCTCCCTCCTCCTCTACTTCTCTCCCTCCTCCTCTAATTCTCTCCCCCCTCCTCTACTTCCCTCCCTCCTCCTCTACTTCCCTCACTCCTCCTCTACTTCTCTCCCTCCTCCACTTCTGCCCTCCCTCCTCCTCTACTTCTCTCCTCCCTCCTACTCTACTTCCCTCCTTCCTCCTCTACTTCTCACCCTCCTCCTCTACTTCCCTCCCTCCTCCTCTACTTCTCTCCCTCCTCCTCTACTTCTCTCCCCCTCCTCTACTTCTCTCCCTCCTCCTCTACTTCCCTCCCTCCTCCTCTACTTCTCTCCCTCCTCCTCTACTTCCCTCCCTCCTCCTCTACTTCTCTCCCTCCTCCTCTACTTCTCTCCCCCCTCCTCTACTTCTCTCCCCCCTCCTCTACTTCTCTCCCGCCTCCTCTACTTCTCTCCCGCCTCCTCTACTTCTCTCCTTCCTCCTCCACTTCTCTCCCTCCTCCTCTACTTCTCTCCCTCCTCCTCTACTTCTCTCCCTCCTCCTCTACTTCTCTCCTTCCTCCTCCACTTCTCTCCCTCCTCCTCTACCTCCCTCCCTCCTCCTCTACTTCTCTCCCTCCTCTCTACTTCTCTCCCTCCTCCTCTACTTCCCTCCCTCCTCCTCTACTTATCTCTCCCCTCCTCTACTTCCCTCCCCCCTCATCTACTTCTCTCCCTCCTCCTCTACTTCCCTCCCTCCTATTCTACTTCTCTCCCCCCTCCTCTACTTCCCTCCCTCCTCTACTTCTCTCCCCCTCCTCTACTTCTCTCCCGCCTCCTCTACTTCTCTCCCTCCTCCTTACTTTTCTCCCTCCTCCTCTACTTCCCTTCCTCCTCCTCTACTTCTCTCCCTCCTCCTCTACTTCTCTCCCTCCTCTACTTCCCTCCCTCCTCCTCTACTCTCCCTCCTCCTCTACTTCCCTTCCTCATCCTCTACTTCTCTCCCTCCTCCTCTACTTCTCTCCCTCCTCCTCTACTTCCCTCCCTCCTCCTCTACTTCCCTCCCTCCTCCTCTACTTCTCTCCCTCCTCCTCTACTTCTCTCCCTCCTCCTCTACTTCTCTCCCTCCTCCTCTACTTCCCTCCCTCCTCCTCTACTTCTCTCCCTCCTCCTCTACTTCCCTCCCTCCTCCTCTACTTCTCTCCCTCCTCCTCTACTTCTCTCCCACCTGCTCTACTTCTCTCCTTCCTCCTCTACTTCCCTCCCTCCTCCTCTACTTCTCTCCCTCCTCCTCTACTTCTCTCCCCCCTCTCTAATTCTCTCCCTCCTCCTCTACTTCCCTCCCTCTTCCTCTACTTCTCTCCCTCCTCCTCCACTTCCCACCCTCCTCCTCTACTTCTATCCCCCCTCCTCTTCTTCTCTCCCTCCTCCTCTTCTTCCCTCCCTCCTCCTCTACTTCTCTCCCTCCTCTCTACTTCTCTCCCTCCTCCTCTACTTCCCTCCCCCCTCCTCTACTTCTCTCCCTCCTCCTCTACTTCCCTCCCTCCTATTCTACTTCTCTCCCCCCTCCTCTACTTCCCTCCCTCCTCTACTTCTCTCCCCCTCCTCTACTTCTCTCCCGCCTCCTCTACTTCTCTCCCTCCTCCTTACTTTTCTCCTTCCCCCGCTACTTCCCTCCCTCCTCCTCTACTTCTCTCCCTCCTCCTCTACTCTCCCTCCTCCTCTACTTCCCTTCCTCATCCTCTACTTCTCTCCCTCCTCCTCTACTTCCCTCCCTCCTCCGCTACTTCCCTCCCTCCTCCGCTACTTCCCTCCCTCCTCCTCTACTTCTCTCCCCCCTCTTCTACTTCTCTCCCCCGTCTACTTCTTCTCTCCCTCCTCCTCTACTTCTATCCCTCCTCCTGCTCTACTTCTCTCCCGCCTGCTCTACTTCTCTCCTTCCGCCTCTACTTCTCTCCCTCCGCCTCTACTTCTCTCCCTCCGCCTCTACTTTTCTCCCTCCGCCTCTACTTCTCTCCCTCCTCTCTACTTCTCTCCCTCTTCCTCTACTTCTCTCCCTCCTCCTCCACTTCCCTCCCTCCTCCTCTACTTCTATCCCTCCTCCTCTTCTTCTCTCCCTCCTCCTCTTCTTCCCTCCCTCCTCCTCTACTTCTCTCCCTCCTCTCTACTTCTCTCCCTCCTCCTCTACTTCTCTCCCTCCTCTCTAATTCTCTCCCTCCTCCTCTACTTCTCTCCCTCCTCCTCTACTTCTCTCCCTCCTCCTCTACTTCTCTCCCTCCTCCTCTTCTTCTCTCCCCCCGTCCTCTACCTCCCTTCCTCCTCCTCTACTTCTCTCCCTCCTCTCTACTTCTCTCCCTCCTCCTCTACTTCCCTCCCTCCTCCTCTACTTCTCTCTCCCCTCCTCTACTTCCCTCCCCCCTCCTCTACTTCTCTCCCTCCTCCTCTACTTCCCTCCCTCCTATTCTACTTCTCTCCCCCCTCCTCTACTTCCCTCTCTCCTCTACTTCTCTCCCCCTCCTCTACTTCTCTCCCGCCTCCTCTACTTCTCTCCCTCCTCCTTACTTTTCTCCCTCCCCCGCTACTTCCCTCCCTCCTCCTCTACTTCTCTCCCTCCTCCTCTACTTCTCTCCCTCCTCTACTTCCCTCCCTCCTCCTCTACTCTCCCTCCTCCTCTACTTCCCTTCCTCATCCTCTACTTCTCTCCCTCCTCCTCTACTTCCCTCCCTCCTCCTCTACTTCCCTCCCTCCTCCTCTACTTCCCTCCCTCCTCCTCTACTTCTCTCCCTCCTCGTCCTTCTCTTCCAGGTTCAGGACGCAGTGCGCTGTCGGATGGGGGGATGTAAAGACGACAGTGAGAACTCACCGGACTCATGCAAGAACGGACAGGTGCAGATCATGGTGAATAATATTCCATTTCATCCCTTATTAGATCCATAACCACTGCTAGCCTGGTCTCTCATCAGTTGTTTGTGCTGTCTTGCCAACTCCTGGGACCACGCTACATACAGATGAATGATCTTAATTTGAGCCAGTTTGCTACAGCAAGAAAGTAATCCTGCAGCAAGAGGAAATGTGAATTATTGTGTGGATTATAATTAATGGACATCTTTTGTAGGGGTTGACACATTTTTCATCGGGAAAATTAACACATTTTTAAGTGGAAATTACAAACTTGAGGAGCCTTTTTAAACCTCAAATATACTATTACTTTGCCTTTCCTGCTCTGCAGGAAAATTCCTGCAACAACAAGATGATCGAATTAGATACAGCATCTGTAACCACTGCTAACCTCGTCCCTGATCAGTTTGTGCTGTCTTGCCAACTGTAACGGTCGCCATAGTTGTTCTCCTCCTCAGACGAGGAGGAGCATGGATCGGACCAACACGCAGAGTGGGTAGTGCTCATGATAATTTATTAAATCGAAACTGAACACTAACATGAAACAAAATAACAAAATGAAACAACCGACAACAGTCCCGAGTGGCACGAATAGAAACACGGAAACAAACACCCACAAAACACACGTGAAACCCAGGCTGCCTAAGTATGATTCTCAATCAGGGACAACGATTGACAGCTGTCTCTGATTGAGAATCATACCAGGCCAAACACAAAATCCCAACATAGAAAATCACACATAGACAAATCCACCCAACTCACGCCCTGACCAACTAAATAAATACAAGACAAAAGAAAACAGGTCAGGAACGTGACATAACCCCCCCCTTAAGGTGCGAACTCCGGGCGCACCAGCATAAACTCTAGGGGAGGGTCTGGGTGGGCGTCTGTCCACAGTGGCGGCTCTGGCGCTGTTCGTGGTCCCCACCCCACCATAGTCAAATCCCGCTTCCGTGGCCTCTTCCCAATGGCCACCCTCCATATAAACCCCATTGGATTAAGGGGCAGCTCCGGACTGAGGGGCAGCTCCGGACTGAGGGGCAGCACCGCACTGAGGGGCAGCACCGGACTGAGGGGCAGCACCGGACTGAGGGGCAGCACCGGACTGAGGGGCAGCACCGGACTGAGGGGCGGATCCTGGCTGGCTGGCTCTGGCGGATCCTGGCTGGCTGGCTCTGGCGGATCCTGGCTGGCTGGCTCTGGCGGATCCTGGCTGGCTGGCTGGCTCTGGCGGATCCTGGCTGGCTGGCTCTGGCGGCTCCTGGCTGGCTGGCTCTGGCGGATCCCGACTGGCTGGCGGCCCTGGCGGATCCCGGCTGGCTGGCGGCCCTGGCGGATCCCGGCTGGCTGGCGGCCCTGGCGGATCCCGGCTGCCTGACGGCCCTGGCGGATCCTGGCTGGTGGCCCTGGCGGATCCTGGCTGGCTGGCTCTGGCTGGTCCTGGCTGGACAGCTCTGGCTGGTCCTGGCTGGACGGCTCTGGCGGATCCTGTCTGGCGGAAGGCTCTGGCTGCTCCTGTCTGGCTGAAGGCTCTAGCGGCTCCTGTCTGGCGGAAGGCTCTAGCGGCTCCTGTCTGGCGGAAGGCTCTAGCGGCTCCTGTCTGGCGGAAGGCTCTAGCGGCTCCTGTCTGGCAGACGGCTCTGAAGGCTCAGGACAGACGGGCGGCTTTGAAGGCTCAGTACAGACGGGCGGCTTTGAAGGCTCAGTACAGACGGGCGGCTTTGAAGACTCAGTACAGACGGGCAGCTCTGACGGCTCGGGACAGACGGACAGCGCTGGGCAGGCAGGCAGCTCAGACAGCGCTGGGCAGGCAGACAGTTCAGCCAGCGCTGGGCAGGCAGGCATCTCAGACACTGGCTGCGCTGGAGAGGAGGAAGGCTCTGACAGCGCTGGACAGGTGGGAGCAACTGGAGAGAGAAAACAGAGAGACAGCCTGGTGCGGGGGGCTGCCACCGGAGGACTGGTACGTGGAGGTGGCACCGGAAAAACCGAACCGTGAAGAAGGACACGCGCTCTTGAGCACCGAGCCTGCCCAACCTTACCAGGTTGAATGGTCCCCGTAGCCCTGCCAGTGCGGCGAGGTGGAAAAACCCGCACTGGGCTATGCTGGCGAACCCGGGACACCATTTGTAAGGCTGGTGCCATGTATGCCGGCCCAAGGAGACGCACTGGAGGCCAGATGCGTTGGGCCGGCTTCATGACACCCGGCTCGATGCCCAACCTAGCCCGGCCAGTGCGGCAAGGTGGAATAGCCCGCACTGGACTAAGCACGCGTACTGGGGACACCGTGCACTTTACCGTATAACACGGTGTCTGACCAGTACGACGCCCTCTCACTCCACGGTAAGCGCGGGGAGTTGGCTCAGGTATCCTCCCCGGCAGTGCCACACTCCGCGTGTGCCCCCCCCCCCCATGCTCCATCGTTCTGGATGGAGCATGGATCGCACCAACACGCAGAGTGGGTAGTGCTCATGATAATTTATTAAATCGAAACTGAACACTAACATGAAACAAAATAACAAGATGAAACAACCGACAACAGTCCCGTGTGGCACGAATACAAACACGGAAACAAACACCCACAAAACACACGTGAAACCCCGGCTGCCTTAGTATGATTCTCAATCAGGGACAACGATTGACAGCTGCCTCTGATTGAGAATCATACCAGGCCGAACACAAACATCCCAACATAGAAAATCACACATAGACAAACCCACCCAACTCACGCCCTGACCAACTAAATAAATACAAGACAAAAGAAAACAGGTCAGGAACGTGACACCAACTCCTGGGACCAGGCTACATAACCACATCCTGCTGGTCCTAAAACTTCCCTGTTTCTGTTCTCCAAATTCTGCTCTTCACTAACTATATTAATGCCCAATCCCAAATCGACCACATCTCCTTGTGGTGTTCTGAGAGGATTTGACAGGTGTCGATTTGGGATTGGGCCTAAAACCTGATCATATGTTCAGTCCCTCCTAAAGATATGTTATAGTCCCACATGTAATTTGTTATTTTCATTTCATATTTTTATTAACATGGCGGTCAGTGCGGCAGGTTGGTTTATCCCATATGAAAGGCCCTCATCATTATGCACAGGGTGTGTAAGGTAAAGCTCACATAAGGTTATACGTAAGGTTACTTTGTCCAAAATCATGCTAATAGCATTGTAAATCATAAAGACATGAAGTGCCTCCCAATGTCAACCAGGTCACAACGCTCTGCAATATTCATTAGTTATAAAAGTTCCTACATTGAACCCTCCATCCCCTTTGATTTTGTTATTCACACAGTCATTTACTGTAGTGTTTTGGTCTCTTGAATGGACCTCTAGGAAGTTTAGGAGGCTGAAGCTTCACCTTAGATTACCTATACCAGCAACAACAGAAATGCAAAGTTGTTATAAGTGTCATGTTGAGGAGGAATGGATGGGTTTGTTTCCTAACTGTAGGGTCCAGAGTTTTTCCTTGCTGTTTTTCCTGGGCACGTCACACTTTACGAGTAAACCAACTCATGACAAAGTTAACAAGAAGAGATGTACTTGTCTTTTAAATCCATAGTCTGACAATAAACTAATCTCAATCCACTTGAAGGAATTGATTGGGCTTTTTGATTAATATCAAAAGCAGTCATATCAAATTAATTGGTGAATCCAAAGTGTTTCCAACAGCCATTTTCCAAAATAGCATAATCCATAATGTCCCCTCACTCCAAAAGGCTCAAGGCGACTGAGTGCAAAAGGAAAACATTTCTTGAATCCATTTGCCATAAAGCCTTCAAAAACCTGTCCTAGCCATGATACACTATATGTATAAAAGTATGTGGACACCTCTTCAAATTAGTGGATTTGGCTATTTCAGCTACAACTGTAAATGACAGGTGTATAAAATCGAGCACACAGCCATGCAATCTCCTTAGACAAACATTCTCAGTAGAATGACCTTACTGCAGAGCTCAGTGACTTTCAATGTGGCACCGTCATAGGATGCCACCTTTCCAACAAGTCAGTTTGTCAAATACAAAAATGTCTGCCCCGGTCAACTGTAAGCGCTGTTATTGTGAAGTGGAAACATCTAGGAGCAACAACGGCTCAGCCACAAAATGGTAGGCCACACAACCTCACAGAACGGGACCACTGAGTGCTGAAGTGCTTAGCGTGTAAAAAGTGTCTGTCCTCGGTTGCAACACTCACTACCGAATTCCAAACTGCCTCTGGAATCAACGGCGGCACAAGAACTGTTCATCAGGAGCTTTATGAAATGGGTTTCCATTGCCAAGCAGACACACACAAGCCTAAGATCACCATGTGCAATGCAAAGCGTTGACTGGAGTAATGTGAAGCTCACCGCCATTGGACTCTGGAGCAGTGGAAACGCGTTCTCTGGAATGCTGAATCACGCTTCACCATCTGGAAGTTCGACGGATGAATCTGTGTTCGGCAGATGCCAGGAGAACACTACCTGCCCTAATGCATTCTACCAACTGTAAAGTTTGGTGGTGGAGGAATAATGGCCTGGGGCCATATTTTAGTTCCAATGAAGGGAAATCTTAACACTACAGCATACAATGACATTCTAATTGATTCTGTGCGTCCAACTTTGTGGCAACAGTTTGGGGAAGGCCCTTTCCTGTTTCAGCATGACAATACACCGTGCACAAAGCGAGATCCATATATAAATGGTTTGTTGAGATCTGAGTGGAAGAACTTGACTGGCCTGCACAGAGCCATGATCTAAACCCCATATAACACCTTTTGGATGAATTATTATGCCTACTGCGAGCCAGGCCTAATCACCCAACATCAGTGCCTGACCTCACTAATGCTCTTGTGGCTGAATGGAAGCAAGTCCCCGCAGCAATGTTCCAACATCTAGTGTAAAGCCTTCCCAGAAGAGTGGAGGCTGTTGTAGCAGCAAATGGTGGACCAACTCCATATTAATGCCCATGATTTTGGAATTAGATGTTCGACCAGCAGGTGTCCACATACTTTTGGTAATGTATGACATACCAACCATAAAAGTATTAAGTAGGCCCTGTGAAAAGTGTTACCATAAACTCACTAGAGAGGATAGGAGGACATCTTGAGAAGATAGGAGGACATATTGAGAAGAAAGGATATCTTCAGAGGATAGGAACACATTTTGAGTGGATAGGAGGACATCTTGAGAAGATAGGACATCTTGAGAGTAACCAGTCTTCAGACTAGAGTACATGTTTAATGAGATTAACCACCATTTAACCATTCTGGTAGTTTGGACTGGCTTGGTCTTTCCCATTCTCCCCTCTATTGTCCTCTCCTCCACTTCCCCTCTCTCATCTCTCCTCTTCTCACATCTCTTCTTCATCCCAGCATCAGAAGTGTCAGAACGTGTCCTACTGCGGGCAGCAGTGTGGCTCTCTGCACTACGGCACTGGCACTGCTGGCACTGACACTGGCACTGTTGGCACTGGAGCTTCTCTCTGCCCATCATCGTCATGCCACCAACAGTCACCATACCCGCCATTATGCCACCCTCACCAGGGCTTCCAACGCAGCTGCCAACAAGGCTGTTACCACAGCCTGCCTCACAACAACCACATGAACCATGAACACATGAACTACGCCCTCAACCACACCTATAACCACGCCCACAACCACGCCCACAACCACAAGTACCCCAACAGCAAATCAGTACGTCAACCACAGTAGATAGCTGCTTTGTCCTCAAGTAGCCAATATACGTAGCAGTGTAGTAAAGTTATTATGTGGTAGAAAAGTACATTTTCCACAAAGGTTTCCAGCAATGGTTCCCAAACTGTGGATATACCCCCTTGTGGTACAGGAAATGTCTTTCCATTTATTTAATATAAATGGTATTAGCCTGCAAAACATAACAAATCATGTTTTATTATGGTCCGTTGGGGGGAAAGTTTGGAAACCACCGAGCTGCAAAGTAGATTAGTGCCAGCAAGTTTTTATAGCTTTAGCTGCTACCAGTCAAAGTTGTTTCATGCTGGTGTTTTTATATCTATATAGATGTGTTTTTAGATCTATATAGATGTGTTTTTATGTCTATATAGATGTGTTTTTAGATCTATATAGATGTGTTTTTAGATCTATATAGATGTGTTTTTTGATCTATATAGATGTGTTTTTATGTCTATATAGATGTGTTTTTAGATCTATATAGATGTGTTTTTAGATCTATATAGATGTGTTTTTAGATCTATATAGATGTGTTTTTAGATCTATATAGATGTGTTTTTAGATCTATATAGATGTGTTTTTAGATCTATATAGATGTGTTTTTAGATCTATATAGATGTGTTTTTATGTCTATATAGATGTGTTTTTAGATCTATATAGATGTGTTTTTATGTCTATATAGATGTGTTTTTAGATCTATATAGATGTGTTTTTAGATCTATATAGATGTGTTTTTAGATCTATATAGATGTGTTTTTAGATCTATATAGATGTGTTTTTAGATCTATATAGATGTGTTTTTATGTCTATATAGATGTGTTTTTAGATCTATATAGATGTGTTTTTAGATCTATATAGATGTGTTTTTAGATCTATATAGATGTGTTTTTAGATCTATATAGATGTGTTTTTAGATCTATATAGATGTGTTTTTATGTCTATATAGATGTGTTTTTAGATCTATATAGATGTGTTTTTAGATCTATATAGATGTGTTTTTAGATCTATATAGATGTGTTTTTATGTCTATATAGATGTGTTTTTATGTCTATATAGATGTGTTTTTAGATTAAGTTTTGGGATCCAAATGTTGTTTTGTTCTTGCATCTTTTCCAATGATAATTCAGCCGGAAGTGTTTTGGGTAATCTTGTGCTTAAGTGGTTTCCAGTGTTAGCTGAACACAGGGCTAATGTGAATGCCCTCCTCAAAAACGTCTGGACAAACAGTAGTTTGTAATGATGCTGACGGTTAACCTGACTTACTTTCTATACTCAGCCTGTGTGTACGTGTGTGGGTGTGCGTACACACATGCTAAGATGAGGGAGATAGAGATATGGAGAGAGCGAGAGAGAAAGAGAGAGATGGGGCGAGAGAGAGAGACAGAGGGAGACAGGGAGAGACAGAGAGCGAGAGAGGTGAGATGAGAGTCTAAATCCTCATTTGTCCGTTTAGGCGAGAGCCATTTGTGCAGCTGTGTGATTTGCGTACTAAGAGCTTTCCTCTCCTCTGAGACCTGTATTCATTCTCTCCTTCTCTCTTTCCCTTTCAAATGTTCTCTTTCTCTTTCTGTCCCTCTATTTTTCTATCTTTCTCTCCCTCTGTCTTTCTTTCTCTTTAACTCTCGCCTTCTCTCTGCCTTTCCCCTCCCTCCATCTGCTTCCATGTATTGGTATTTTGGGGTATTTTGTTAGGATCCCCATTAGCTGTTACAAAAGCAACAGCTACTCTTCCTGGGGTCCACATCTCTCTTACTCCCTCTTCTTCTCTCCCTCCCTCCCTCCCTCCCTCTATGTCGTGCCCAAAATGCTTTATACTTTAATATCCAAACAAAGGCTATTGTGAGTGGGTTCCGTGGAGGACGCTAGGCGGATTGTTGCTGTGGGGAAAGAGGAGAAGAGAGAGTGGAGAGGCCTGGGTCTGCATGGCAATGTGGTGCAACGTTCATTTCACATTCAAGTTTGAGAGGTTTGCAGGGAGGCCATTTTGGAATAGAACACTGGAACTGTCCCTCATTGAATTCAAGCAATCCGTTTGTGTGGTGCTGTTTGTGTGGTGCTGTTTGTGTGGTGCTGTTTGTGTGGTACTGTTTGTGTGGTGCTGTTTGTGTGGTGCTGTTTGTGTGGTGCTGTTTGTGTGGTGCTGTTTGTGTTGGTTATTTTACAAAGTCATTTGTTCCAACCAATCAAAGTTGAGGGTAAATTCTCTCTTGAAGGTTACAAAAGACAAGCTGAGGGAAACAAGAGCAGGAGGCATTATAGTAGGTAGAGGTGGTGTTAGGTTTGGAGACAGAAAGGTAGCGCTGGTTTTAGGTTTGGAGACAGAAAGGTAGAGCTGGTGTTAGGTAGAGCTGGTGTTAGGTTTAAAGAGAGAAAGGTGGAGCTGGTTTTAGGTTTGGAGACAGAAAGGTAGAGCTGTTGTTAGGTAGAGCTGTTGTTAGGTAGAGCTGGTGTTAGGTAGAGCTGGTGTTAGGTTTAAAGAGAGAAAGGTGGAGCTGGTTTTAGGTTTGGAGACAGAAAGGTAGAGCTGGTGTTAGGTTTGGAGACAGAAAGGTAGAGCTGGTGTTAGGTTTGGAGACAGAAAGGTAGAGCTGGTGTTAGGTTTGGAGACAGAAAGGTAGCGCTGGTGTTAGGTTTAAAGAGAGAAAGGTAGAGGTGGTGTTAGGTTTAAAGAGAGAAAGGTAGAGCTGGTGTTAGGTTTGGAGACAGAAAGGTAGCGCTGGTGTTAGGTTTGGAGACAGAAAGGTAGAGCTGGTGTTAGGTTTAAAGAGAGAAAGGTAGAGCTGGTGTTAGGTTTGGAGACAGAAAGGTAGAGCTGGTGTTAGGTTTGGAGACAGAAAGGTAGCGCTGGTGTTAGGTTTAAAGAGAGAAAGGTAGAGGTGGTGTTAGGTTTGGAGAGAGAAAGGTAGAGGTGGTGTTAGGTTTGGAGACAGAAAGGTAGAGGTGGTGTTAGGTTTGGAGACAGAAAGGTAGAGGTGGTGTTAGGTTTGGAGACAGAAAGGTAGAGCTGGTGTTAGGTTTGGAGACAGAAAGGTAGCGCTGGTGTTAGGTTTAAAGAGAGAAAGGTAGAGGTGGTGTTAGGTTTAAAGAGAGAAAGGTAGAGCTGGTGTTAGGTTTGGAGACAGAAAGGTAGAGGTGGTGTTAGGTTTGGAGACAGAAAGGTAGAGGTGGTGTTAGGTTTGGAGACAGAAAGGTAGAGCTGGTGTTAGGTTTGGAGACAGAAAGGTAGAGGTGGTGTTAGGTTTAAAGAGAGAAAGGTAGAGCTGGTGTTAGGTTTGGAGACAGAAAGGTAGAGGTGGTGTTAGGTTTGGAGACAGAAAGGTAGAGGTGGTGTTAGGTTTAAAGAGAGAAAGGTAGAGCTGGTGTTAGGTTTGGAGACAGAAAGGTAGAGCTGGTGTTAGGTTTAAAGAGAGAAAGGTAGAGCTGGTGTTAGGTTTGGAGACAGAAAGTTAGAGCTGGTGTTAGGTAGAGCTGGTGTTAGGTAGAGCTGGTGTTAGGTTTGGAGACAGAAAGGTAGAGGTGGTGTTAGGTTTGGAGACAGAAAGGTAGAGGTGGTGTTAGGTTTGGAGACAGAAAGGTAGAGCTGGTGTTAGGTTTAAAGAGAGAAAGGTAGAGCTGGTGTTAGGTTTGGAGACAGAAAGGTAGAGCTGGTGTTAGGTTTGGAGACAGAAAGGTAGAGCTGGTGTTAGGTTTAAAGAGAGAAAGGTAGAGGTGGTGTTAGGTTTAAAGAGAGAAAGGTAGAGCTGGTGTTAGGTTTGGAGACAGAAAGGTAGAGGTGGTGTTAGGTTTGGAGACAGAAAGGTAGAGGTGGTGTTAGGTTTGGAGACAGAAAGGTAGAGGTGGTGTTAGGTTTGGAGACAGAAAGGTAGAGGTGGTGTTAGGTTTGGAGACAGAAAGTTAGAGCTGGTGTTAGGTTTGGAGACAGAAAGGTAGCGCTGGTGTTAGGTTTAAAGAGAGAAAGGTAGAGGTGGTGTTAGGTTTAAAGAGAGAAAGGTAGAGCTGGTGTTAGGTTTGGAGACAGAAAGGTAGAGGTGGTGTTAGGTTTGGAGACAGAAAGGTAGAGGTGGTGTTAGGTTTGGAGACAGAAAGGTAGAGGTGGTGTTAGGTTTGGAGACAGAAAGGTAGAGGTGGTGTTAGGTTTGGAGACAGAAAGTTAGAGCTGGTGTTAGGTTTGGAGACAGAAAGGTAGCGCTGGTGTTAGGTTTAAAGAGAGAAAGGTAGAGGTGGTGTTAGGTTTAAAGAGAGAAAGGTAGAGCTGGTGTTAGGTTTGGAGACAGAAAGGTAGAGCTGGTGTTAGGTTTGGAGACAGAAAGGTAGAGGTGGTGTTAGGTTTGGAGAGAGAAAGGTAGAGCTGGTGTTAGGTTTGGAGACAGAAAGGTAAAGGTGGTGTTAGGTTTAAAGAGAGAAAGGTAGAGCTGGTGTTAGGTTTGGAGACAGAAAGGTAGAGGTGGTGTTAGGTTTGGAGACAGAAAGGTAGAGGTGGTGTTAGGTTTAAAGAGAGAAAGGTAGAGCTGGTGTTAGGTTTGGAGACAGAAAGGTAGAGCTGGTGTTAGGTAGAGCTGGTGTTAGGTAGAGCTGGTGTTAGGTAGAGCTGGTGTTAGGTTTGGAGACAGAAAGGTAGAGGTGGTGTTAGGTTTGGAGACAGAAAGGTAGAGGTGGTGTTAGATTTGGAGACAGAAAGGTAGAGCTGGTGTTAGGTTTGGAGACAGAAAGGTAGAGGTGGTGTTAGGTTTAAAGAGAGAAAGGTAGAGCTGGTGTTAGGTTTGGAGACAGAAAGGTAGAGCTGGTGTTAGGTTTAAAGAGAGAAAGGTAGAGCTGGTGTTAGGTTTGGAGACAGAAAGGTAGAGCTGGTGTTAGGTAGAGCTGGTGTTAGGTAGAGCTGGTGTTAGGTTTGGAGACAGAAAGGTAGAGGTGGTGTTAGGTTTGGAGACAGAAAGGTAGAGGTGGTGTTAGGTTTGGAGACTGAAAGGTAGAGCTGGTGTTAGGTTTAAAGAGAGAAAGGTAGAGCTGGTGTTAGGTTTGGAGACAGAAAGGTAGAGCTGGTGTTAGGTTTGGAGACAGAAAGGTAGAGCTGGTGTTAGGTTTAAAGAGAGAAAGGTAGAGGTGGTGTTAGGTTTAAAGAGAGAAAGGTAGAGCTGGTGTTAGGTTTGGAGACAGAAAGGTAGAGGTGGTGTTAGGTTTGGAGACAGAAAGGTAGAGGTGGTGTTAGGTTTAAAGACAGAAAGGTAGAGCTGGTGTTAGGTTTGGAGACAGAAAGGTAGAGGTGGTGTTAGGTTTGGAGACAGAAAGGTAGAGGTGGTGTTAGGTTTGGAGACAGAAAGGTAGAGCTGGTGTTAGGTTTGGAGACAGAAAGGTAGAGGTGGTGTTAGGTTTAAAGAGAGAAAGGTAGAGCTGGTGTTAGGTAGAGCTGGTGTTAGGTTTGGAGACAGAAAGGTAGAGGTGGTGTTAGGTTTGGAGACAGAAAGGTAGAGGTGGTGTTAGGTTTGGAGACAGAAAGGTAGAGCTGGTGTTAGGTTTGGAGACAGAAAGGTAGAGCTGGTGTTAGGTAGAGCTGGTGTTAGGTTTGGAGACAGAAAGGTGGAGCTGGTGTTAGGTTTGGAGACAGAAAGGTAGAGGTGGTGTTAGGTTTAAAGAGAGAAAGGTAGAGCTGGTGTTAGGTAGAGCTGGTGTTAGGTTTGGAGACAGAAAGGTAGAGCTGGTGTTAGGTTTAAAGAGAGAAAGGTAGAGCTGGTGTTAGGTTTGGAGACAGAAAGGTAGAGGTGGTGTTAGGTTTGGAGACAGAAAGGTAGAGCTGGTGTTAGGTTTAAAGAGAGAAAGGTAGAGCTGGTGTTAGGTTTGGAGACAGAAAGGTAGAGCTGGTGTTAGGTTTGGAGACAGAAAGGTAGAGCTGGTGTTAGGTTTAAAGAGAGAAAGGTAGAGGTGGTGTTAGGTTTAAAGAGAGAAAGGTAGAGCTGGTGTTAGGTTTGGAGACAGAAAGGTAGAGGTGGTGTTAGGTTTGGAGACAGAAAGGTAGAGGTGGTGTTAGGTTTAAAGACAGAAAGGTAGAGCTGGTGTTAGGTTTGGAGACAGAAAGGTAGAGGTGGTGTTAGGTTTGGAGACAGAAAGGTAGAGGTGGTGTTAGGTTTGGAGACAGAAAGGTAGAGCTGGTGTTAGGTTTGGAGACAGAAAGGTAGAGGTGGTGTTAGGTTTAAAGAGAGAAAGGTAGAGCTGGTGTTAGGTAGAGCTGGTGTTAGGTTTGGAGACAGAAAGGTAGAGGTGGTGTTAGGTTTGGAGACAGAAAGGTAGAGGTGGTGTTAGGTTTGGAGACAGAAAGGTAGAGCTGGTGTTAGGTTTGGAGACAGAAAGGTAGAGCTGGTGTTAGGTAGAGCTGGTGTTAGGTTTGGAGACAGAAAGGTGGAGCTGGTGTTAGGTTTGGAGACAGAAAGGTAGAGGTGGTGTTAGGTTTAAAGAGAGAAAGGTAGAGCTGGTGTTAGGTAGAGCTGGTGTTAGGTTTGGAGACAGAAAGGTAGAGCTGGTGTTAGGTTTAAAGAGAGAAAGGTAGAGCTGGTGTTAGGTTTGGAGACAGAAAGGTAGAGGTGGTGTTAGGTTTGGAGACAGAAAGGTAGAGGTGGTGTTAGGTAGAGCTGGTGTTAGGTAGAGCTGGTGTTAGGTAGAGCTGGTGTTAGGTAGAGCTGGTGTTAGGTAGAGGTGGTGTTAGGTCTGGAGACAGAAAGGTAGAGCTGGTGTTATTGGTCCAGCGTCTTCTGGGTTTGGCCGGGGTAGGCCGTCATCGTAAATAAGAATTTGTTCTTAGCTGACTTGCCAGTTAAATAAAGGTTACATTATGTCACGTTCCTGACCTGTTTTTCCTTTTTCTTGTATTATTTTAGTTGGTCAGGGCGTGAGTTGGGGTGGGTTGTTGATGTGTTATTTTTATATGTCGGGTTGTTTGTGTTAGGCCGGGTATGATTCTCAATCAGAGGCAGCTGTAAATCGTTGTCCCTGGTTGAGAATCATACTTAGCCGGGGTTCACGTGTGTGTTTGTGGGTGGTTGTATCTCGTGTCTGTATTCGTGCCACACGGGACTGTTTGTCGGTTCATTTCTCTTTTGTCATTTTGTTTCGTGAGTGTTCCGTTTATTTTGTTAATAAATAATCATGGACACAAACCACTCCACATATTGGTCTGATTCTTCTCTCCTCTCCTCCTCGTCCGAGGCGGAGGATTCCGACGACCGTTACACATTAACAAAAAAAAATATCCTGTAGCACATTACAAAGGTGTAGTCTAACATCTCTGTCTCTAAATCCTCATCTGTAGCACCATTAGAAAGATGTAGTCTAACATCTCTGTCTCTAAATCATCTATAGCACCATTAGAAAGATGTAGTCTAACATCTTTGTCTCTAAATCATCTGTAGCACCATTAGAAAGGTGTAGTCTAACATCTCTGTCTCTAAATCCTCATCTGTAGCACCATTAGAAAGGTGTAGTCTAACATCTCTGTCTCTAAATCCTCATCTGTAGCACCATTAGAAAGGTGTAGTCTAACATCTCTGTCTCTAAATCCTCATCTGTAGCACCATTAGAAAGGTGTAGTCTAACATCTCTGTCTCTAAATCATCTTTAGCACCATTAGAAAGGTGTAGTCTAACATCTCTGTCTCTAAATCCTCATCTGTAGCACCATTAGAAAGGTGTAGTCTAACATCTCTGTCTCTAAATCCTCATCTGTAGCACCATTAGAAAGGTGTAGCCTAACATCTCTGTCTCTATATCATCTGTAGCACCATTAGAAAGGTGTAGTCTAACATCTCTGTCTCTAAATCCTCATCTGTAGCACATTAGAAAGGTGTAGTCTAACATCTCTGTCTCTAAATCCTCATCTGTAGCACATTAGAAAGGTGTAGTCTAACATCTCTGTCTCTAAATCCTCATCTGTAGCACATTAGAAAGGTGTAGTCTAACATCTCTGTCTCTAAATCCTCATCTGTAGCACATTAGAAAGGTGTAGTCTAACATCTCTGTCTCTATATCATCTGTAGCACCATTAGAAAGGTGTAGTCTAACATCTCTGTCTCTAAATCCTCATCTGTAGCACATTAGAAAGGTGTAGTCTAACATCTCTGTCTCTAAATCCTCATCTGTAGCACATTAGAAAGGTGTAGTCTAACATCTCTGTCTCTAAATCCTCATCTGTAGCACATTAGAAAGGTGTAGTCTAACATCTCTGTCTCTAAATCCTCATCTGTAGCACATTAGAAAGGTGTAGTCTAACATCTCTGTCTCTAAATCCTCATCTGTAGCACATTAGAAAGGTGTAGTCTAACATCTCTGTCTCTAAATCCTCATCTGTAGCACATTAGAAAGGTGTAGTCTAACATCTCTGTCTCTAAATCCTCATCTGTAGCACATTAGAAAGGTGTAGTCTAACATCTCTGTCTCTAAATCCTCATCTGTAGCACATTAGAAAGGTGTAGTCTAACATCTCTGTCTCTATATCATCTGTAGCACCATTAGAAAGGTGTAGTCTAACATCTCTGTCTCTAAATCCTCATCTGTAGCACATTAGAAAGGTGTAGTCTAACATCTCTGTCTCTAAATCCTCATCTGTAGCACATTAGAAAGGTGTAGTCTAACATCTCTGTCTCTAAATCCTCATCTGTAGCACATTAGAAAGGTGTAGTCTAACATCTCTGTCTCTATATCATCTGTAGCACCATTAGAAAGGTGTAGTCTAACATCTCTGTCTCTAAATCCTCATCTGTAGCACATTAGAAAGGTGTAGTCTAACATCTCTGTCTCTAAATCCTCATCTGTAGCACATTAGAAAGGTGTAGTCTAACATCTCTGTCTCTAAATCCTCATCTGTAGCACATTAGAAAGGTGTAGTCTAACATCTCTGTCTCTAAATCCTCATCTGTAGCACATTAGAAAGGTGTAGTCTAACATCTCTGTCTCTATATCATCTGTAGCACCATTAGAAAGGTGTAGTCTAACATCTCTGTCTCTAAATCCTCATCTGTAGCACATTAGAAAGGTGTAGTCTAACATCTCTGTCTCTAAATCCTCATCTGTAGCACATTAGAAAGGTGTATTCTAATTGTGTATTGGTGTGATGTTATTTTCATCTTTCAAAAGCACTTCTCCTCTCATCTTCAGTCATTTCTGTTTCATCTGTGAGCGTCTTCCCCTGTTTGCTAGGGCTGTCAGGCTTCAATATGGCTTTCTGGCATCAATATGCAATGGAAATGAATCGCTGTGTCTTGATGTTGTGTTAGTTGGAATAGAATATTAGACTGTATAATTCTGTTTCCCAATGTTGCCCCAAAACCATACTATAACTATTATACACACACACACACACACACACACACACACACACACACACACACACACACACACACACACACACACACACACACACACACACACACACACACACACACACACACACACACACACACACACACACACACACACACACACACACACTGCTGTGTAACTGTCTCTCTTCTTCCCCATGCGCTCTGCCAGTCGGACTTTGAAAAAGATGTGGACCTGGCTTGTCAAACAGGTAGGATCTCTCTCTCTCTTTCTCTCTCACTCTCTGTATCTCTCTCTCACTCTCTCTCTCTCTCTCTCTCCATCTCTCTCGCTCTCTCCATCTCTCTCTCTCGCTCTCTCTCTCTCTCTCTCTCTCTCTCTTTCTTTCTCTCTCTTTCTCTCTCTCACTCTCTATCTCTCTCTCTCACTCTCCAGCTCTCTCTCTCTCTCTCAGTCTCTCTCTTTCTCTCGCTCTCTCTCTCCATCTCTTTCGCTCTCTCTCTCTCACTCTCTCTTTCTTTCTCTCTCCCTCTCTCTCTCACTCTCCATCTCTCTCTGTCTCTCTATCTCTCTCACCCCTTCTCTCTCTCTTTCTCTCCCTCTCTTGGTCCCCTCTCCCCCCCTTCTACCTCTTTCTCTCTCTCTCCCCCTTCTCTCTCTCCCTCTGTCGCTCACTTTCCATCTCTCTCTATCTCCTTATCTCGCCCCTTTCGCTCTCTCTCTCACTCCCTCTCTCTCTATCACACTCTTTTGTATCAGTCTAACATGCTGTCAATGTGCCCATGGGGAGCACTACGCTGTAGCTAAGGCTTTGCTTGTCTGAATGTAAATGCAGTGATGGGAACAATAGAGTCTCGGAATTCAATCATGAGCGGTACTATTTTTCCCTGTCACTCACACTGATTTCATCCAATGGGATCTCTCCGACTTGAAGGAATGAATCTGTTATTGGCTGAGCTCGGTAGCCCTTGAGTCGGTTCAGAGCCGCAATGTTCCCATCACTGGAATTTAGATGTGTGTGTATGTGTCTGTGTGTGCGTGCGTGCATCTGTGTGCCCGTGCATGTTTCTGTGTGTGTTTATGTGTGTGTGTGTGTGTGTGGGTAATGTGTGTAACACTGTGGACGTAAATTAACACCTAGTCATGGTTACTTTCCCCCTCCACCCTTGCAGAGAGAGGACACCCATGTAAGTCTGGCACCAACCTGACCCTCAAAACACAGTCAATCACTAATGGCCCAACCCTAATTTGAGATCTACATCAAACTCCTGACTCAAACTTTCATGCAAATCTTGTAGAACAAAGAAGGAGGTGTAATGCTGCAGGGATGCAGTACTGTCTTTGTAGATGTATTAAGGTTGTCTCTGACTAAAGGCCCTGTTCAACAGAACCACGGATCATTGTACTCCCTGACGAAGGCTATGCCAAGATTGTTCTCTGATTTAGTTCTATTGAACACACTATTGTAATAATATAATGTAATAACAAGAAAAGTGTCTTGATTCTCCTTGTTTTATCTCTCATTAACATCAACACACAGAAACTGTATGAAACTTTGAGCTACTTACAGATGTACTTGCAGATTGTCCTAAATTAATTGTGGCCCAGCAGTGACCACTTTAAACTCTGACGCTGTGTGCATGTAATTCAGCATGACTATATGACTGTGAGGTGAGACTCATGGTGGTATCACTTCGGACTGCATTCAATCAAAAGCATTTACTCGATTGATTGAATAGGGCCCATTGCGTGACCATATTCAATCTGACCCGGTATAAACCTGATTTGGTGACCAGGTTAGCATGAATGTGTTATTAATATGCATGCAGGCTTAAATATGCTGCTCTAGTCCAGGGGTGGGCAACTCCAGTCCTCGAGGGCCTGATTGGTCTCACACTTTGTCTCCATCCCTAGAAAACACAGCTGATTAATCAAATTCAATTCTAAACTGAAGATCACGATTATCTGATTATTGGAGTCAGGTGTGTTAGCTGGGGCACCAATCAGAGGACTGGAGCTGCCCATCCCTTGTCTTGTTGAACTGTTGTTCTGACTATAAACAGTAGGCCATGTTATTCTGACCTTGTATGTCTGTCTATTACAATGACTAAGGCTACGCCTCAAATTAAACCCTACTCACAAGTGCACTACTTTGATTAGATGACCAAAACAAACAAGTGCACTACTTTGATCAGACAACCAAAACAAACAAGTGCACTACTTTGATCAGACGACCAAAACAAACAAGTGCACTACTTTGATCAGACGACCAAAACAAACAAGTGCACTACTTTGATTAGATGAACAAAACAAACAAGGGCACTACTTTGATTAGATGACCAAAACAAACAAGGGCACTAATTTGATTAGACGACCAAAACAAACAAGTGCACTACTTTGATCAGACGACCAAAACAAACAAGTGCACTACTTTGATCAAACGACCAAAACAAACTAGTGCACTACTTTGATCAGACGACCAAAACAAACAAGTGCACTACTTTGATCAGACGACCAAAACAAACAAGTGCACTACTTTGATCAGACGACCAAAACAAACAAGTGCACTACTTTGATCAGACGACCAAAACAAACAAGTGCACTACTTTGATCAGACGACCAAAACAAACAAGTGCACTACTTTGATCAGATGACCAAAACAAACAAGTGCACTATTTTGATCAGACAACCAAAACAAACAAGTGCACTACTTTGATCAGACGACCAAAACAAACAAGTGCACTACTTTGATCAGATGACCAAAACAAACAAGTGCACTATACAGGAACAGGATGTCACCTGATATTTGACCTTGATGTTGACTCTTACCAGTTAGTCATATATTGTAGTTGGGACTTTTAGAAGTGTCTTCATTCCTTTGTTTGTTCACTCAACTAAAAGTATGAAAATGAAAAGGACAACCAAAACATTCTCTAAGCCAAGATTAGTTTCATATTCTGTTTCATTGTGGTCTCAGTATAAGACATAAAATCTCATCCTACCTTGCTGTTGGTCTCAGGACGGACACACACACACACACACACACACACACACACACACACACACACACACACACACACACACACACACACACACACACACACACACACACACACACACACACACACACACACACACACACACACACACACACACACACACACACGCACGTACACACATGTACACACACACACACACACACACACACACACACACACACACACACACACACACACACACACACACACACACACACACACACACGTACACACACACACACACACGTACACACACGTACACACACGTACACACACATACACACACGTACACAAACGTACACACACACACACACACACACACATACACACACACACACACACACAATATAAAGCAATCTGTCAAAACTAGACAGGGAATAATGAGTTCCCATAGTGGCCATGTGATGGAATTGAAGGCAGCAGCAGGGGGTTATCCAGGTCCATTTCATTTGGAGCCAACTGCATTTTACACAATGTCACTGACTGTGTCCCAAATGGCTCTACTACTGACCTCAGCCCTATGGGCCCTGGTCCAAAGTAGTGCACTAAACAAGGAATAGGGTGTCATGTGGGACAGAGATACTCTCTCATACATCTTATCAAATAGACAGACCGCCTCTATCTACAGTATATACTGTGCGAGAATAGCTGAGGGCCACAGTGTCAGGAACAAAGCTCACCTCTGCTGAGTCACCCCTACCACAGGACCGGGAGTCTAGAGAGAGTTTTCTGTCTTCATTCCAGTATATTTCAAGGGATGTCTGCATATATGATGAATGTTTCTGCTTTTTGTAATGTTTTGTTGCTGTTTTTTCAATTTTATTAATTCCACAGATGTCTATTATTTAAAACCATGTCAGGAGGCTCAATGCATATATGCCTCTCTCTCTCTCCTTCTCTCTCTCTCTCTCCTTCTCTCTCTCTCTCTTTCTCTCCTTTTCTCTCTCTCTCTCTCTCTCTCTCTCTCTGTCTGTTCATACTATTTTCATACCATCTTACCTATTTTAACTATTTTTTTAATGTACTGTATTGTAAGTTCACTATATATGCCTCAACCTCTTCTTCACATCCCTTTATCATGCTCTCTATCTCTATCTTTCTCTTTATCTCTATCTTTCTCTCTATCTCTATCCTGCACTCTCTCTATCCTGCTCTCTATCTCCATCCTGATATGTCTCTATTCTGCTCTCTATCTTTATCCTTATATATATATATATATATTCTGCTCTCTATCTCTATTCTGCTCTCTATCCTGCTCTCTATCTCTATCCTGCTCTATATCAATTCTGCTCTCTATCATGCCATATATCTATTCTGATCTCTATCTCTATTCTGCTCTATATCTCATCCTGCTCTCTATCTCTATCCTTCTCTCTATCTCTATTCTGCTCTCTGTCTCACTATCTATTCTGTTTAAATCTCTGTTCTGCTCTCTATCTCTATCCTGCCCTGTTTCTATTCCGATCTCTATCTCTATCCTGCTCTCTATCTCTATTCTGCTCTCTATCTCTATTCTGCTCTCTGTCTCACTATCTATTCTGTTTAAATCTCTGTTCTGCTCTCTATCTCTATCCTGCCCTGTTTCTATTCCGATCTCTATCTCTATCCTGCTCTCTATCTCTATCCTGCTCTCTATCTCTATTCTGCTCTCTGTCTCACTATCTATTCTGTTTCTATCTCTGTTCTGCTCTCTATCTCTATCTGGCTCTCTATCTCTATTCTACTCTATCTCTATTCTGCTCAATATCTCTATCATGTTCTCTATCTCTATCCTATTCTCTATCTCTATCTCTATCCTGCTCTCTATCTCTATTCTGCTCTATATCTCTATCATGTTCTCTATCTCTATCCTATTCTCTATCTCTATCTCTATCCTATTCTCTATCTCTATCTCTATCCTATTCTCTATCTCTATCCTGCTCTCTATCTCTATTTCTGTTCTGTATCTCTATCTCTATTCTGCTCTTTATCTCTATCTCTATGCTGCTCTCTGTGTCACTATCTATCCTGCTCTCTATCTCTATCCTGCTCTCTATCTCTATTCTGTTCTCTATCTCTATTCTGCTCTGTATCTCTATCCTGCTCTCTATCTCACTATCTATTCTGCTCTCTATCTCTATTCTGCTCTTTATCTCTAAATTATGCTCTCTATCTCTATCCTGCTCTCTATCTCACTATCTATTCTGCTCTATATCTCTATCTTGCTCTGTATCTCTATCTCAATTCTGCTCTCTATATCTATCATGCTCTCTATCATGCTCTCTATCCTGCTCTTTATCTATATTCTGCTCTCTATCTCTATCCTGTTCACTATCTCTATTCTGCTCTGTATCTCTATCCTGCTCTATATCCTGATCTATGTCTCAATCTTGCTCCAAATCTATTATTCTCTATATCTCTCTTCTGCTCTCTATGTCTGTCATGCACTCTATCTCTATTCTGCTTTCTATCTATCCTGCTCTCTATCTCTCTTCTGCTCTCTATCTCTGTCCTGCTCTCTATCTCACTATCTATTCTGTTCTCTATCTCTATTCTGCTCTGTATCTCTATCTCTATTCTGCTCTCTATCTCTATCCGGCTCTCTCTAAATTCTGCTCTCTATCTCTAATCTGCTCTCTATCTCTATTATGTTCTCTATCTATTCTGCTCCCTTCCTCTTTTCTGCTCTCTATCACTATGATATTCTCTATATATATTCTGCTCTCTATCTCTATCTATATTCTGCTCTCTATCTATCTCTATTCTGCTCTTAATCTTTATTCGGCGCTCTGTCTCTATCCGGCTCTCTATCTATATACTGCTCTCTATCTCCATTCTGCTCTGTATCTCTATCCTGCTCTATATCCTGCTCTATATCTTGCTCTATATCTATTCTTCTCTCTATCACTATTCTGTTCTCTATCTCTGTCCTGCACTCTATCTCTATTCTGCTCTCTATCGATCCTGCTCTCAATCTCTATTCTGCTCTATATCTCATCCTGCTCTCTATCTCTATCCTTCTCTCTATCTCTATTCTGCTCTTTGTCTCACTATTTATTCTGTTTATATCTCTGTTCTGCTCTCTATCTCTATCCTGCCCTGTTTCTATTCCGATCTCTATCTCTATCCTGCTCTCTATCTCTATCCGGCTCTCTATCTCTATTCTACTCTATCTCTATTCTGCTCTATATCTCTATCATGTTCTCTATCTCTATCCTATTCTCTATCTCTATCTCTATCCTATTCTCTATCTCTATCCTGCTCTCTATCTCTATTTCTGTTCTGTATCTGTATCTCTATTCTGCTCTTTATCTCTATCTCTATCCTGCTCTCTATCTCTATTATGCTCTCTATCTCTATTCTGCTCTCTATCTCTATTCTGTTCTCTATCTCTATCTCTATTTCTGTTCTGTATCTCTATCTCTATTCTGCTCTTTATCTCTATCTCTATGCTGCTCTCTGTCTCACTATCTATCCTGCTCTCTATCTCTATTCTGCTCTCTATCTCTATTCTGCTCTCTATCTCTATTCTGCTCTGTATCTCTATCCTGCTCTCTATCTCACTATCTATTCTGCTCTCTATCTCTATTCTGCTCTCTATCGATCCTGCTCTCAATCTCTATTCTGCTCTATATCTCCATCCTGCTCTATCCCTAAATCTCATTCTGCTCTCTATCTATCCTGCTCTCTATGTATATTCTGCTCTATCTCTGTTCTGCTTTACATCTATTCTGCTCTCTATCTCTATCCTGTTTTCCATCTCTATTCTGCTCTATATCTATTATGCTCTATATCTCATCCTGCTCTATCTCTATTCTGCTCTATATCTCTATCCTGTTCTCTATCTCTATCCTGCTCTCTCTCTCTCTGTTCTGCTCTCTATCTCACTATCTATTCTGATCTCTGTCTCTATTCTGCTCTCTCTAAATTCTGCTCTATCTCTATTCTGCTCTCTATCTCTATTCTGTTCTCTATCTATTCTGCTCCCTTCCTCTTTTCTGCTCTCTATCACTATTCTATTGTCTATATCTATTCTGCTCTCTATCTCTATTCTGCTCTCTATCTCTATTCTGCTCTGTATCTCTATCTCTATTCTGCTCTAAATCTCTATCCTGCTATCTCTAAATTCTGCTCTCTATCTCTGAATTCTGATCTCTATCTATATCCTGCTCTCTATGTCTCTCCTGCTCTCTATCTTTATCGTGCTCTCTATCTCTATCTCTATTCTGCTCTGTATCTCTATCTCTATTCTGCGCTCTATCTCTATCCTGCTCTCTATCTATATTCTGCTCTCTATCTCTATTCTGTATCTCTATCTCTATTCTGTTCTCTATCTCTATTCTGCTCTCTATCTCTATTCTGCTCTATATCTCATCCTGCTCTCCATCTCTATCCTGCTCTCTATCTCTATTCTGCTCCCTGTCTCACTATCTATTATTTTTCTATCTCTATCCTGCTCTCTATGTCTATCCTGCTCTCTATCTATATTCTGCTCTCTATCTCTATTCTACTCTCTGTCTCACTATCTATTCTGTTTCTATCTCTATCCTGCTCTCTATGTCTATTCTGCTCTCTATCTCTATCCTGCTCTATATCTCTATCCTGCTCTCTATCTCTATTCTGCTCCCTTCCTCTATTCTGTTCTCCATCTCTATTCTGCTCTCTATCTCTATCCTGCTCTATATCTCTATCCTGCTCTATATCTCTATCCTGCTCTCTATCTCTATTCTGCTCCCTTCCTCTATTCTGTTCTCCATCTCTACTCTGCTCTTTATCCCCACCTCCTTTCCCCTCTTTCCCCTCCCCCTCTCTCCCCTCACTCTCTCCCTCCAGTCATCTTCAAGGAAGTTAACACCTGTAACCCAGCAACCATCACCGGTACCCTCTCCCGTATCTCCCTTGATGAAGAGGATGACCCCAAGCTGGCGGCCCACCAGGAGGGGGGCCTAGGGGTCAACTTCAGCTCCCTCCCTGGAAACATCCCCCCTCCCAACCTACTCGTCCAGGTGAGGGACCGATTGGATAGATGGATGGATGGATAAATGGGCAGATGGGCAATGGGTTTAAATGCAAAACAAATCTACTCACACAATCAAATGTAGTTTAATTTAAGCCTATCAGTGTGCAACACATTTGCATTGACCCTCCCTCTCAGGCATGTTGGGACATTAGGGGCGGCAGGTATAGTAGTGGTTAGAGAGTCAACTCAGAGGGTTGCCAGTTCGAATCCCGGGTCCAATGGGAAAAATCTGTCAGGATGTGAGCTGGCAACCAGAGGGTTGCTGGTATGAAATCCTAGATACCATTGACTGCTGTTGTTCCCTTGAGCAAGGCACTTAACCCCCACAACAACCCCCGCCGAGTATGGCAGCCCCCCACACCACTCCAAAACCTTTATATATATACAGAGCATTCGGAAAGTATTTTGACACCTTGACTTTTTCCACATTGTTACGTTACGGCCTTATTCTAAAATGGATTACATTGTTTTGTTTTCTTCATCAATCCACACACAACACCCCATAATGACAAAGCGAAAACAGGTTTTTAGAACATTTTACAAATTTACAGAAAATACAAAACTGAAATAAACACATTTACATAAGTATTCAGACCCTTTAGTCAGTACTTTGCTGAAGCACCTTTGGCAGCGATTACAGCCTCGTGTCTTCTTGGGTATGACACTACAAGCTTGGCACACCTGTATTTGGGGAATTTATCCCATTCTTCTCTGCAGATCATCTCAAGCTCTGTCAGGTTGCATGAGGAGCATTGCTTCACAGCTATTTTTCAGGTCTCTCCAAAGATGTTCGATTGGGCTCTAGTCTGGGTTCTCGCTGGGCCACTCAAGGACATTCAGAGACTTGTCCCGAATCCACTCCTGCATTGTCTTGGCTGTGTGCGTAGGGTCATTTTCCTGTTGGAAGGTGAACCTTCGTCCCAGTCTGAGTTCCTGCGCTCTCTGGAGCAGGTTTTCATTAACCTGTTTGGGAAAGGCGTGCCGCTAGCTTCTGGGCCTGAGTGACAGGCAGTTTACTTTGGGCACGCTTTTCATCCGGACGTGAAAATACTGCCCCCTATCCCAAAGAAGTTTTAAGGATCTCTCTGCACTTTGCTCTGTTCATCTTTCCCTCTATCCTGACTAGTCTCCCAGTCCCTGTCGCTGAAAAACATCCCAACAGCATGATGCTGCCACCACCATGCTACACCGTAGGGATGGTGCCAGGATTCCTCCAGACATGACGCTTGGCATTCAGGCCAAAGAGCATCAGACCAGAGAATATTGTTTCTTAAAAGTCTGAGAGTCTTTAGGTGCCTTTTGGCAAACTCCAAGCGTGCTGTCATGTGCCATTTATAGAGAGGTGGCTTCTGTCTGGCCACTCTACCATAAAGGCCTCATTGGTGGAGTGCTGCAGAGATTGCTGTCCTTCTGGAAGGTTCTCCCATCTCCACGGAGGAACTCTGGAGATTTTTCAGAGTGATTGGGTTCTTGGTCACCTCATCAAGTTGTAGAAACATCTCAAGGATGATCAATGGAAAAAGGATACACCCGAGCTCAATTTTGAGTCTCATAGCAAAGGGTCTGAAAAAATGTAAATTAGGTAATTTTTTACTTGTAATACATTTGCAAATAGTCTGAAAACCTGTTTTTGCTTTGTCATTATGGGCTATTTTGTGTAGATTGCTGAGGATAGAAATATTTTTTTATCCATTTTAGAATACAGCTGTAACTTAACAAAATGTGGAAAAAGTCAAGGGGTCTGAATACCTTTCAAAGGCACTGTATGTCTGTCTTTGGGATGGGGTTGGGTTTTAAAGGTGTGTCAAATTTCGATTGGTCCTGTACATTGACCAATAAAGTGATCTTAATCTTACAATTATTTTTACCAGAAATGAAGTAAAACACTATACATCAAAGAGCATATCTATAGGTCTATCAATGCTAACTAATCTATATTGTCTTTAGTGATAGAAACTCTTTCATAAAAATATGCTATCTAGAACCTAAAAGGGTTCTTTGTCTGTCTCCATAGGAGAACCCTTTGAAACTCTTTTTGGTTACAGGTAGAACCTGTTTGGTTCCAGGTAGAACCTGTTTGATTCCAAGTAGAACCCTTTTGGCTTCCATATAAAAACTATTTCCACAGAGGGTTCTACATGGAACCCAAAAGTGTTCTGCTATGGGGACAGGCGAAGAACCCTTTTGGAACCCTTTTTTCAAAGAGTGTATTTAGTGACATCAGTGATAATATCTGTAGTGTATTTAGTGATGGCTCCTTAACATGAGTTTCCCCGTCTCACCACGCAGGTACCCCCACTGGGTGTTCTGAACGAGCTGAGTGACACCCCTGTGAAAAAGGAGGTGAACGTGGAGCAGCAGATGCACCAGGGGAACCCCAGGAACACGGCGCCTGTCTACCTGTGCACTGAGAGCGGGATGGGCTGGTCTCGACCGCCCCCTCCTCCCAACACTCTGGATGGACCTTGTGGGGGAGGGGAGGGGGACTATATGGTGTTACCTCGTAGGACGGTCAGTTTAAAACCCCCTCTGCCCCCAGGTCTGGGGCTGGGGCTGGGGGGCGAGGACAAGCCGCTAAACATCGCAGTGGATGACCCGCCCTTCCCTCCGCCCCCATCGCCCATGACCCTCCACCCGGCGGAGAGCGAGGCCTACCCAGCTGACTTCATCTCCCCCGGCGACCACAACATGAACATCGGCCTGAACATGAACCGCTCTTACGGGACGCTCAAGCAGCTCCCCGTGCATGGGAGTCAAGGTCCCCAGGGCCACATGCACGCTCCAGGGGGCCACGTGCATGGGGGCCACATGCATGGGTATGGGCACTCACTGAAGCCGGGCCAGAGGCCGTCGGTGAGGCAGATTCTAACAGGAGGGGGAGGCACGGTGGAGCGCAACCGGACCCTGCCACGCAATCTGAGCAGCACCAACACTAACACCAGCATCTCCGCTGGCTCCCTGGAGGTAAAGAGAGAGTGATGGAGGGACGGGAGGAGAGTGTTTTCAACCAGGTTGTATGACAGCTAGCATCAGTCTCTCTGCTAGCTGAAAGGGGGTGATGGAGGGAACAGAAGGGATGATGGGAGGAGAAGGGGCGCCAGATACGAACACACACTCCGCTCTCCATGCACACACATTGTCCAGATACAAGGTTAACCAAAACCCATGACAGAAAGATCACACACCAATCTTTCTCAAATATACACTGTGTGTTATTAGAGGGCTGAAAGCGCTTATTGTTGAAACGTAGTGATTTCCTATATAGTCATCTCCCAGAGTTGATATTAGCAGAGAAAGAAGATGGGTACAAAGAATAAACCAGGGTATTGAGTGGTGATTTATCTGTGGATGCCACTGTGATCCAGGTCTATCAGAAGTCTGTGTGTGAGCCGTGCGTGTGTATTTGTGTGTACTTGTGTGCGTACGTGTGTGTACGTGTGTGTATGTGTGTGTACGTGTATGTGTGTGTACATGTGTGTGTACTTGTGTGTATGTGTGTGTACTTGTGTGTGTACGTGTCTGCGTGTGTGTATGTGTGTATGTGTGCGTGCGCTCGTTCTAGTGGCAATATAACCAGTAATCAAGGGTTTCCCAAACTTGGACCTGGGGACTTTTCCCAGACACTGCACAGCTGATTCAAAGAATCCACTAATCAATAAGCTTTGATCATTTGAATCAGCTGTGTAGGTTTAGGGCAAAAACCCAAACACACCCCTTGGGGAAACACTGCTCTCGTCTGTTATGTGTGTGAGCATGAGAACGGAATGCTGTTCAGTGATTATTACTCATTATGGGATATGAAGATGTCTACATTCATGCAGATGGGTAAACACACACACATACACACACACACACACTTTTGTGTCTATAATCACCCTTCCGGCCTAGAAGGAGGCTGAGCAGATGGTGTGAGAGAGACAGGAGAAGGGGGGATACCTAGACAGTTGCACAACTGAATGCCTTCAACTGAAATGTGTCGTACGCATTTAACCCCACCCTTCTGAATCAGTGATGTCAAGAGGGCTGCCTTAATTGACATCCACGGCGTCCGGGGAACAGTGGGTTGACTGCCTTGTTCAGGGGCATAATGACAGATTTTTACCTTCTCAGCTCAGGGATTCGATCCAGCAACCTTTCGGTTACTGGCCCAACGCTCCTCCCCACCAGACTACTTGCCGCCCACAGGGTGTACCCCTTGAGAGTGTCTGCGTGCACACCTTAATTACACACACACACACACACACACACACACACACACACACACACACACACACACACACACACACACACACACACACACACACACACACACACACACACACACACACACACACACACACACACACACACACACTTGCCGTAGACATGCACACACACACACACACACTCAGGATCCTGCTGACTCACAAGGTTGATGAAGGAAAGGGGCCAGTACTTACGCTGAAGGGCAGGTGTATGTGCTTCATATAGAATGAAATGCATTACAGCCCAGTCTTTAAAACATCTCACTCAGATGAATGGCTGCGTCCCAAATGGCACCCTGTTCCCTATTTATTGCAGTGTCTTTGACCACGGCCCATAGGGTAGGCCTACTATAGAAGGAATAGGGTGTCATTTGGAACTCAGACTTTGAGTCCACTACTGAATATCTTTAAACATCCCTCTGAGAGACGTCTGAGGTCTCCTGAATATCTTTAAACATCCCTCTGAGAGACGTCTGAGGTATCCTGAATATCTTTAAACATCCCTCTGAGAGACGTCTGAGGTATCCTGAATATCTTTAAACATCCCTCTGAGAGACGTCTGAGGTATCCTGAATATCTTTAAACATCCCTCTGAGAGACGTCAGAGGTATCCCTGTGCTTAGCTTGATGTATTGTCTGTGTCCCAGATTACACCACAGGAGGCTGGTTGCACCTTAATTGGGGAGGACGGGCTCGTGGAATGGTATCAAATACATCAAACATGGTTTCTATGTGTTTGATGCCTTTCCATTTGCTCCCTTCCAGCCATTATTAAGAGCCGTCCTCCCCAAGGAGAGGAGAGAGTGATGAGGGAAGGAGAGGAGAAGAGAGCGTGATGAGGGAAGGAGAGGAGAGGAGAGATTGATGAGGGAAGGAGAGGAGAGGAGAGATTGATGAGGGAAGGAGAGGAGAAGAGAGAGTGATGAGGGAAGGAGAGGAGAAGAGAGAGTGATGAGGGAAGGAGAGAGTGGTGATTGAAGGAGAGGAGAGAGTGATGCGGGAAGGAAAGGAGAGAGTGATGAGGGAAGGAGAGGAGAGAGTGATGAGGGAAGGAGGGGAGAAGAGAGAGTGATGAGTGGTGATTGAAGGAGACAAGAGAGTGATGAGGGAAGGAGAGGAGAAGAGAGAGTGATGAGGGAAGGAGAGAGTGGTGATTGAAGGAGAGGAGAGAAGTGATGAGGGAAGGAAGGAGAGGAGAGAGTTATGAGGGAAGGAGAGGAGAGAGTGATGAGCGAAGGATAGATGAGGAGAGAGTGATGATGGAAGGAGAGGAGAGGAGAAGAGAGAGTGATGAGGGAAGGAGAGGAAAGAGTGATGAGGGAAGGAGAGGAGAGAGTGATGAGGAAAGGAGAGGAGAGAGTGATGAGGAAAGGAGAGGAGAGAGTGATGAGGGAAGGAGAGGAGAGAGTGATGACAGAATGTGAGAAGAGGAGAGAGTGATGAGTGAAGGAGAGGAGAGGAGTGATGAGGGAAGGAGAGTAGAGAGGAGATAGTGATGAGTGAAGGAGAGGAGAATAGAGAGTCATGAGGGAAGTAGAGGAGAGTGATGAGCGAATGAGAGTAGAGGAGAGAGTGATGATGGAAGGAGTGGAGAAGAGAGAGTGATGAGGGAAGGAGAGGTTGATGAGGGAAGGAGAGTAGAGAGATGAGGGAAGGAAGGAGGGGAGAGAGTGATGAGGGAAGGAGAGAGTGATGAGGGAGGAGAGGAGAGGAGAGAGTGATGGCAGAAGGAGAGAATAGAGAGTGATGAGTGATGAGGGAATGAGAGGAGAAGAGAGAGTGATGAGGGAAGGAGAGGATAAGAGAGAGTGATGAGGAGAGGAGAGAGTGATGACGGAAGGAGAGGAGAGGAGTGATGAGGGAAGGAGAGGAGAGAGGAGAGGAGAGATTCATGGAAAAATCACATGAATTTGCGGTGTTCCAAAAACACGTTTTAATGTGATCATGTGATCTTATGGGAAGTTAATGAGATAACATGTGACAACATGTAAAGCAACATGTGATAACATGAAACCACATGTGAAAACGTGATCATATGCGAAGTGTTTCAAAAATATGTTTTCATGTGATTTCACAGGATTTTCAACATGTGAAATCAGGTCATTTTTCTATGAGTGTCGGTTCACTTCTCTGTGAATGTCATGCTGTAAAGTGGAATTGGTGGGTGTTCCTCAGTAAGGACAACAGTTTGTTCCAACGAATAACATTGACATTGGGTCACAGTAGTATGTTTGCACGTAGGACATGTGTGTGGGAGGGTGGATCTTTGTGAAAGTATGTGTGCCTTCATTCCAGTGCATAGTGCATGTGTTCTGTATAGTACTGGGGATTGTCAAATGTCCTCAAATGTCATGGGATCGCTTTGTTTGAAGGTAAGAGGTTTCACACACAACGTGATGACTGTGACAAAGTGTTTGAATGAGAGAGATCTGAGTCATTGCTTGTCTGTTGTACTCATTTGGCATCAACACACTCAGGCTAAAATGGAACCACGTTCAGCGCTAACCAGGGCCTATTTCAGATGTTCAGCGCTAACCAGGGCCTATTTCAGATGTTCAGCGCTAACCAGGGCCTATTTCAGATGTTCAGCGCTAACCAGGGCCTATTTCAGATGTTCAGCGCTAACCAGGGCCTATTTCAGATGTTCAGCGCTAACCAGGGCCTATTTCAGATGTTCAGCGCTAACCAGGGCCTATTTCAGATGCACCCTCAGTTCTCTACAACATTCTTCCTTTCTTTCTTTCTGTCTGTCTTTAAAAGCCTTGGCTGCCGTAGCCTGTCTCTGCATGTCCAGACATTAAAAGAAGGACCAGGGCTTTCAGCTAAATGTACGGCCAATCTTCTCAGTGGTGTGAAGGGTTTCTGAGCAAGAGAGAGAATGTCAGGGACAGACAAAAAGTCAAGAGAGTTAGCTGGTAAATTGGACCACATGCATCCCTTCTCTAAGTGTGCAGTAGCCTTACCTTAAGTACAGCTGTCCATTAGGTCACACCAAGCTAAGGAGTGACTGAGTGGTCTGACTCAGGAGACAGCATGGAATACAGTTGAAGGACATTACATGACTGTCTCAATCATGTTGGAAATACCTTCAATAGAATGAAGGCTATTGGTTATGGTGAACTTTAATAACATGTTGGACATACCTTCAATAGAATGAAGGCTATTGGTTATTGTCACGATCGTCATTAGGTGAAAGAGAGGACCAAGTTGCAGCATGATATAAAAACATCTTATTTTTAATAGAAGAAGAAACGAACACTAATACAAACTAGACAAAATATCAAACGAAAGTGCCGACACAAGCAACTAACGTCAAAACATAGCCAATTACCCACAACCTACCTAATGCCCATGGCTGCCTAAATATGACTCTCAATCAGAGACAACGATAGACAGCTGTCTCTAATTGAAGTCCAATCTAGGCAACCATAGACTTACATAAACACCTACACTGAACACAACCCCATGAACTCTACCAAAACCCCCTAGACAATACAAACACCCTAGACTAGACAAAAACACACAAACTTCCCCCATGTCACACCCTGACCTAACTAAAATAAACAAAACAAAGATAACTAAGGCCAGGGCGTGACAGTTATGGTGAACTTTAAAAACATGTTTTTTTATAGATTTGATTGTACCATTTAATCCAAAGCAGTTTACAGTCGACACGTTTATTGGGAATATGTTGCCCATTGTAAGGGCTGTTGTCCTCCTCCTCCTCGGACGAGGAGAGGAGAGAAGGATCAGTGGACCAATACGCAGCATTAGGGAAATAAGCCATCTCTTTATTTGAAATGACGGCAACACGAAAACAAAACACTTACAAAATTACAAAAACAAGAAAACGACGTAGACGAAACCTGAACATGAACTTAACTAACTAAACGTAGAACTCACGGACAGGAAACAGACTACATCAAAACGAACGAACAGCCAAACAGTCCCGTATGGTACATACATCGACGACACAGGAGACAATCACCCACAAACAAACAGTGAGAACACCCTACCTAAATATGACTCTTAATTAGAGGAAAACGCAAAACACCTGCCTCTAATTAAGAGCCATACCAGGCAACCCAAAACCAACATAGAAACAGAAAACATAGACTGCCCACCCAAAACTCACGCCCTGACCATATACACATACAAAAACAACAGAAAACAGGTCAGGAACGTTACACCCATGTGGGAATGAAGCCCACAAGGTTTCGCTGCATGTTTCAACAACTACGCCATCAGAATGACTTAATTACATTTGAGCCAAGACATGACGTGTGTTTTGTGTTAGCATGCATGTTGCAAGTGGAAACTACTACTTTGATACACACGTTTGTGTTGATGATGAGTGGGGGGGGTCCATGGATCTACAGACATTGATCATATCTTCTCTCCCCCCGACCCCCCCTCCTCCCCCCCTCCTCCCTCAGAGGAAAAGAGTACGGTACTCTGAGCTGGACTTTGAGGTAAGATCCCACCTACTACCCTCCCCCCGGCTAGTCTCTGCTTCTGTCTGCTTCAGCCAGGTTTGACTGACGTTTAGAGGAGCCCATGGCATCGCTAACCTCCCCCCCCGCCCCCTTGCGCCTGTGTCTCCCTTGAATTTAACTTGGTACAGTGACCCATACATAGTGTAGTCTGTTTCTACAACAAGGATCTAGGGCTCCCCCTGTAGATGGATGGATTTGGTTTTGACTGATTTTAGCTTGATTGGCCAAAGGATTGATATATTGAACATGTACCAGAAGGTATACAAAAAACTATAATTTAATTGAACTTTTTCAAGCTGAATCAGTCAATCATTTCGATCTTAATGGAAAATGCATAATGAGGTGCCAGGTCCTGGTTGAAGAAACAATGGTTTAGTCCAACGCTTTGAGTGGATGAATGAATGATAGACGGTGAGTTTATACAAGTTTGGTATGATGTGTGTTTTGGGGGTATTCACGTGTGTTTGTGTGTTGGAGTGCAATAATCGCTCCGTGTAATGAACAAGCCCTGGGAATCTAGCAAATCTCCAGTCTCAAACAGCCCCCCCCCCTAACAATTAACTCAACTTAACCCTTTGCTAAACCCTATTCAAGTATTGGCTTTCCTTCCCCCTTATCCTTACCATGTAAAGACTGGAGACTTGCTTTCCACTGCGGAGGCCTTGTCCATAGTAGAATTAAGGTATGTGTGGACTGTTATACAACTAACAGGCTAACAAGCACTAGCGCTTAGCTACAATATAATAACCTGGAGTAGGATGATGTTGCCTAAAGGCAACTATTAGCCAGAGCTCATAACCCTTCCTGTCTGGCCGTAGTCTGCAAAGCTGCATGATATGTCCCTCAAAATGTCTGACTTCCTATGTCAAAAATGGACGCCAGTGTACCCCTTTACCGAGTGTGTGTCTGAGGGAGAAAGATCTGAGGTGGCGTGAGAGTTCAAGGTAAAGAATGTGAGAGAAAATAGCAGTGATGACAGACAGATATGACACAGAAGAAGAGACAGCGGGAAGAAAAAAACGACAGACACAGTGACAGGAAGAAGGAGGGAGCTTTTGAGAGCGGGACTATAAAGGAAGTAGATGTAAGGTTACTTATGAAGGCAGACTCAGAGACACAGAGAGAGAGCGAGAACTGACAGACGGAGAGAAGAGAGTGCAGACTGTGGTAATTGGTGGCAGCGGTCACAGCCGGCCTTGGCCAGAGTGTCTGAGTCTGTGAGTGTCGCCGTCTGGCCCCTGTGTCTCTCTACACCCTCAGAGCGGCTGTGTCGATTAGCCGCCACCGCGCTGCTTAAGCGCTAGCCATTAGCGAAGAGAGTGAGTAGCTGTAACAAGGTCTCTATCCTGTCAGGGACTTCCACTTCCAGTTGTTGTAGGATCTAGTTGCTCTTATCAATGCTGGGACTTATAAGGTCAGTTGGGTCACAGCTAAATGGTGAGGGTTAGGATTTGGGGAGAGTAAGCTGATCCTCCAGCTGTACTTACAGGACAATTTTATTCAGAGCCACTTCACTGCTGGCTAATTGCTAACTAACTAATGCTAACTTGCTAACTAACTAATGCTAACTTGCTAACAAGCTAATGCTAACTTGCTAACTAGCTAACGCTAACATTAATGCAGCCTGTTTGGCTCTCATATCCATTCAGAGCAAACTCATAGACATGTTACATCACAGGCAGCATCAAAGCCTAGTAGAGAACAGAGAGATGTTAGAGAGAAGATGAGAGGACTCAGCTATCTATCCATCTATCCGTCCCCCTCTTCCCCCTCACTGCGGCTGGCATCTCTTTCAGTCCCTCTCAGTCCTTGCCTATTTAGCTTTTCTTTTCTTATTCTCTTCATTTTTGTTGTACCTTCCTCTCCCTTCCAGAAAGTGATGCACACTCGCAAAAGACACTCTGAGCTGTACCCTGAGCTCAACCACTCCACCACCAAGTTCCACACCATAGACAGGTATAACAGGGACCCCGACATGTCCACTTTCAAGGTAAGAGCCCGACCCTACAGCGTTAGTGGGAAACGAGGGTTAACTGCCCCACACCTCAACCCCTACACCCCCCCCCAACCCACTCCCACACCACTCACTACTCCCTGCTCACTGAGCTCAACTCATTACGACCCCTAGTGGTTCAACTGTGAAATGGCATTGTAATAAAGAATCTAGCATCTTTACAATAATGCGTGAGTGTGTTTGTTGGCACCTAGTGTGGTATTTTGTGGTAAGGTTAGTAGTTAGTATACCCCCTACCTGACACCTTAAGGTAAGGTTAGTAGTTAGTATACCCCTTACCTGACCCCTTAAGGTAAGGTTAGTAGTTAGTATACCCCCTACCTGACACCTTAAGGTAAGGTTAGTAGTTAGTATACCCCCTACCTGACACCTTAAGGTAAGGTTAGTAGTTAGTATACCCCCTACCTGACACCTTAAGGTAAGGTTAGTAGTTAGTATACCCCCTACCTGACACCTTAAGGTAAGGTTAGTAGTTAGTATACCCCCTACCTGACACCTTAAGGTTAGTAGTTAGTATACCCCCTACCTGACACCTTAAGGTAAGGTTAGTAGTTAGTATACCCCCTACCTGACACCTTAAGGTAAGGTTAGTAGTTAGTATACCCCCTACCTGACACCTTAAGGTAAGGTTAGTAGTTAGTATACCCCCTACCTGACACCTTAAGGTAAGGTTAGTAGTTAGTATACCCCCTACCTGACACCTTAAGGTAAGGTTAGTAGTTAGTATACCCCCTACCTGACACCTTAAGGTAAGGTTAGTAGTTAGTATACCCCTTACCTGACACCTTAAGGTAAGGTTAGTAGTTAGTATACCCCTTACCTGACACCTTAAGGTAAGGCTAGTAGTTAGTATACCCCCTACCTGACACCTTAAGGTAAGGTTAGTAGTTAGTATACCCCTTACCTGACACCTTAAGGTAAGGCTAGTAGTTAGTATACCCCCTACCTGACACCTTAAGGTAAGGTTAGTAGTTAGTATACCCCCTACCTGACACCTTAAGGTAAGGTTAGTAGTTAGTATACCCCTTACCTGACACCTTAAGGTAAGGTTAGTAGTTAGTATACCCCCTACCTGACACCTTAAGGTAAGGTTAGTAGTTAGTATACCCCCTACCTGACACCTTAAGGTAAGGTTAGTAGTTAGTATACCCACTACCTGACACCTTAAGGTAAGGTTAGTAGTTAGTATACCCACTACCTGACACCTTAAGGTAAGGTTAGTAGTTAGTATACCCCCTACCTGACACCTTAAGGTAAGGTTAGTAGTTAGTATACCCCCTACCTGACACCTTAAGGTAAGGTTAGTAGTTAGTATACCCCCTACCTGACCCCTTAAGGTAAGGTTAGTAGTTAGTATACCCCCTACCTGACACCTTAAGGTAAGGTTAGTAGTTAGTATACCCCCTACCTGACACCTTAAGGTAAGGTTAGTAGTTAGTATACCCACTACCTGACACCTTAAGGTAAGGTTAGTAGTTAGTATACCCACTACCTGACACCTTAAGGTAAGGTTAGTAGTTAGTATACCCCCTACCTGACACCTTAAGGTAAGGTTAGTAGTTAGTATACCCCCTACCTGACACCTTAAGGTAAGGTTAGTAGTTAGTATACCCCCTACCTGACCCCTTAAGGTAAGGTTAGTAGTTAGTATACCCCCTACCTGACACCTTAAGGTAAGGTTAGTAGTTAGTATACCCCTTACCTGACACCTTAAGGTAAGGTTAGTAGTTAGTATACCCCCTACCTGACACCTTAAGGTAAGGTTAGTAGTTAGTATACCCCCTACCTGACACCTTAAGGTAAGGTTAGTAGTTAGTATACCCCCTACCTGACACCTTAAGGTAAGGTTAGTAGTTAGTATACCCCCTACCTGACACCTTAAGGTAAGGTTAGTAGTTAGTATACCCCTTACCTGACACCTTAAGGTAAGGTTAGTAGTTAGTATACCCCCTACCTGACACCTTAAGGTAAGGTTAGTAGTTAGTATACCCCCTACCTGACACCTTAAGGTAAGGCTAGTAGTTAGTATACCCCCTACCTGACACCTTAAGGTAAGGTTAGTAGTTAGTATACCCCCTACCTGACACCTTAAGGTAAGGCTAGTAGTTAGTATACCCCCTACCTGGCACCTTTTATATAGGGAACATACAGGACTCAGGGCTGATTATATAGGAAACATACAAAGAGAGGATTAGATAGGGAACATGCTAAGAGCTGATTAATTAGGGAACTTACTAAGAGCTGGTTAGATTGGGAGCATAGTAATAGCTGATTAGATAGGGAGCATAATAAGAGCTGATTATATCTGACACAAACCTAGAGCTTTTTAGATAGGGAACATATTAAGAGAGGATTAGACAGGGAACATACTAAGAGCTAATTAGATAGGGAGCATACTAAGATCTGATTAGAAAGGGAACATACTAATAGCTGATTAGATAGGAAACATACTAAGAGGTGAATAGATAGGGAACGTTTTAAGAATGGATAAGATAGGGAACATGCTAAAAGCTGATTAGCTAGGAACATGCTAAGAGCTGAAAAGATAGGGAATATACTTAGAATTGATTCTAGATGAAACGTACTAAGAGCTGATTAGATGGGGAGCATGTTTAGAGCTGATTAGGTAGGGAACAAACTAATAGAGGATTATTTAGCAACATACTAAGAGAGGATTATATAGGGAATATACAAATAGAAGATAAGATAGGGAACATACTAAGGGGGGATAGATATGGAACATACTAAGAGCTGATTAGATAGGGAGCATACGAATAGCGGATTAGATAGTGAACATACTAAGAGAGGATTATATGGGAACATACTAAGAGAGGGTTTGATCGGAAACATACTAAGAGCTGATTAGATAGGGAACATACTAAGAGAGGATTATATGGGAACATACTACGAGAGGGTTAGATAGGAAACATACGAATAGCGGGTTAGATAGGGAACATACTAAGAGAGGATTATATGGGAGCATACTGAGAGCTGATTAGATAGGGAACATACTAAAATAGGAGTATATCGGAACATACTAAGAGAGGATTATATAGGGCACATACTAAGAGCTGATTAGAGAAGGAACATACCAAGAGCTGATTATATAGGTAACATTCTTAGAGAGGTTTAGATAGGAACAACCTAAGAGAGGAATATATAGGGAACACACTTGATTAGACAGGGAACATACTAAGAGCGGGTTATATGGGGAACATACTATCAGAGGATTAGATAGGGAACATACATAGAGCTACTTTAAAGGGAAAATACTAAGAGATGTTTAGAAAGGGAACATACTAAGAGATGTTTAGAAAGGGAACATATTAAGAGGTGAATAGATATGGAACGTACAAAGAATGGATTCGATAGGGAACATACTTAGAGGTGATTAGATAGGGAATATACTAAGAGAGGATTATATAGGGAACATACTAAGAGCTGATTAGAGAAGGAACATACCAAGAGCTGATTATATAGGTAACATTCTTAGAGAGGTTTAGATAGGAACAACCTAAGAGAGGAATATATAGGGAACACACTTGATTAGACAGGGAACATACTAAGAGCGGGTTATATAGGGAACATACTATCAGAGGATTAGATAGGGAACATACATAGAGCTACTTTAAAGGGAACATACTAAGAGATGTTTAGAAAGGGAACATAATAAGAGATGTTTAGAAAGGGAACATACTAAGAGGTGAATAGATATGGAACGTACAAAGAATGGATTCGATAGGGAACATACTAAGAGGTGATTAGATAGGGAACATACTAAGAGAGGATTATATAATAACATACTAAGAGCTGATTAGATAGGAAACATGCTAAAATAGGATAAGATAGGGGAGATTTTAAGAAAGCATTAGATAGGGAACATACTAAGAGAGGATTAGATAGGGAACATACTAAAAGACGATTAGATAGGAACATACTAAGAGAGGATTAGATAGGGAGCCAGCTAGTAGATTATTAGATAGGGAACATGCTAGGAGCTGATTAGATATGGAACATACTTTGAGCTGATTTGATAGGGAAAATACTAGATAGGGAACATACTAAGAGCTGATTAGAAAGGGAACATACTAAGAGCTGATTAGATAGGGAACATACTAAGAGCTGATTAGATAGGGAACATACAGCGAGCTAATTAGATAGGGAACATACTAAGAACTGTTTAGAAAGGGAACATACTAAGATGTGAATAGATAGGGAACAAACTAAGAGCTGATTCGATGGGGAGCATACTAAGAGAGGTTTAGATATGGAACATACTAAGAGCTGATTAGAAAGGGAGCATACTAATAGCTGATTAGATAGGGAACATACTACGCAAGGATTATATAGTAACATACTAAGAGAGGTTTATATAGTAACATACTAAGAGAGGATTAGATGGGAAACATACTAAGAGAGGGTAAGATAGGGAACATTCTAAGAGAGGATAAGATAAGGAACATACTAAGAGAGGATTACATAGGGAGCATGCTAATAGATGGTTAGATAGGGAACATACTAAGAGAGGATTACATAGGGAGCATGCTAATAGATGGTTAGATGGGGAACATACTAAGAGAGGATTACATAGGGAGCATGCTAATAGATGGTTAGATAGGGAACATACTAAGAGAGGATTACTTAGGGAGCATGCTAATAGATGGTTAGATAGGGAACATACTAAGAGAGGATTACATAGGGAGCATGCTAATAGATGGTTAGATGGGGAACATACTAAGAGAGGATTACATAGGGAGCATGCTAATAGATGGTTAGATGGGGAACATACTAAGAGAGGATTAAATAGGGAGCATGCTAATAGATGGTTAGATAGGGAACATACTAAGAGAGGATTACTTAGGGAGCATGCTAATAGATGGTTAGATAGGGAACATACTAAGAGAGGATTACATAGGGAGCATGCTAATAGATGGTTAGATGGGGAACATACTAAGAGAGGATTAAATAGGGAGCATGCTAATAGATGGTTAGATAGGGAACATACTAAGAGAGGATTACATAGGGAGCATGCTAATAGATGGTTAGATAGGGAACATACTAAGAGAGGTTTGGATAGGGAACAAACTAAGAGATGATTAGATAGGGAACATATTAAGAGCTGCTAAAATAGGGAATCTACTAATAGCTGATTAGATAGGGAACATACTAGATAGGGAACATACTAAGAGCTGATTAGATAGGGAACATTCTAAGAGAGGTTTAGATAAAGAACAACCTAACAGAGCATTATATAGGCAACACACTTAGAGCTGATGAGACAGGGAACATACTAAGAGCTGATTAGATAGGGAACATGCAAAGAGCTGTTTAGATAGGGAACATACTAAGAGGTGAATAGATAGGGAACGTACTAAGAAAGAATTAGATAGGGAACATGCTAATTGCTGATTTGATAGGGAACATACTAAGAGCTGATTTGATAGGGAACATACTAAGAGCTGATTTGATAGGGAACATACTAAGAGCTGATTTGATAGGGAACATGCTAATTGCTGATTTGATAGGGAACATACTAAGAGCTGATTTGATAGGGAACATACTAAGAGCTGATTTGATAGGGAACATACTAAGAGCTGATTTGATAGGGAACATACTAAGAGCTGATTTGATAGGGAACATACAAAGAGCTGATTAGATAGGGAACATACTAATTGCTGATTAGATAGGGAACATACTAAGAGCTGATTTGATAGGGAACATACTAAGAGCTGATTTGATAGGGAACATACTAAGAGCTGATTTGATAGGGAACATACAAAGAGCTAATTAGATTGGGAACATACTAAGAGCTGATTAGATCTGGAACATGTTTAGAGCTGATTAGGTAGGGAACAAACTAATAGAGGATTATATAGCAACAGACTAAGAGAGGATTATATAGGGAACATACAAAGAGAGAATAAGATAGGGAACATGCTAAGAGAGGATTAGATATGGGACATACTACGAGAGGATAAGATATGGAACATACTAAGAGAGGATTACATTGGGAGCATGCTAATAAATGGTTAGATAGGGAACCTACTTGGAGCTGATTAGATAGGGAGCATACTAATAGGTGATTAGATAGGGAGCATACTAATAGGTGATTAGATAGGGAGCATACTAATAGGTGATTAGATAGGGAGCATACTAATAGGTGATTAGATAAGGAGCATACTAATAGGTGATTAGATATGGGACATAACATACTAAAAGACGAATAGATAGGAACATACTAAGAGAGGATTAGATACGGTGCATAACAAATGAGTGCTGGCTGAAGTACATGGTGCGACTATAATATCACTGAATAAAATATGAGGATGGTGCTTCACTTTGCACTTAATGTTGCTTGAACTTCACACTGAATGTATTTTGGGACAAATGGAACCCTATTCCCTATATATTTGACCAGTGCTCTATGTGCCCTATTCAAACATATTGCAATACAAAGGGAACGAGGTGCCATTTGGGATGTGACCCTGATGTTACTGTGCTGAACACTGCACAGAATATAGTGACCGTTGCACATCCGTACCAGCAACTTCTGCTTTCAAATGCACTTCGATAATAATACTTAAACGTATTATAAACTTGTTTTTTCACCTTTTATCCAGAGCTAACCTTGACTAAACCTGTTCATTTATTTTGTTTTAGTGGTTGAACGTTCAAATGCCTTAACGTTTTACCAATCCACTGTTTTATTGTGCTGGAGAGCAACATAACTACCTCATAAACGTTTCATAATATTTTTGTTCCAAGGACAATGAGGGTTAGGGGGGATGTGCAATGTCACCTTTTATCAGCCTGTGCTTATGTCTACATGTTTATTTGAGTGTACTTGTCTTTATGTGTGTGTGTGTGTGTGTGTGTGTGTGTGTGTGTGTGTGTGTGTGTGTGTGTGTGTGTGTGTGTGTGTGTGTGTGTGTGTGTGTGTGTGTGTGTGTGTGTGTGTGTGTGTGTGTGTGTGTGTGTGTGTGTGTGTGTGTGTGTGTGAGTGAGTGAGACAGGGCGGTCTGCGTATCGTTAATGCGCTATTAGCCCACACTAAGCAGTCCCTGCTCTACACTGACCTTCAGAGAGCCTATTTCATTAAGATTTCAACAACACACACACACACCTCATCTCCTGGAGCTGCACTATGGGGCCGGTACTTCAAGCCGTGATGAGTTATTCAGCCATGATAGGGCATCTGCTGCTTCACATCTCATTTACACTGAGAGCAGAGGGCACACACACATACACTAATAACACACACACACCCTGACACTTCCCAGGCAATAGCAGCAGCTTCTGTCTTTGATTCTCATTTCCTGGACATCTTGATTACATGACCACCGCCTAGCTCTCTCTCCGGTTATTACTGGGCAGCATATAGGACCAGTCACAGAATACTGAGCCAAGCATATGTTTGCCAGTATATTAGTCATGTGTAACGATTCTGTTCAGTACGATTCTAATCGAAGTATGTTGAGGCACTCTGACGTTTTAACGCACACAAGTATATACTGTACATTAGATTACACACAAGTATATACTGTACATTAGATTACACACAAGTATATACTGTACATTAGATTACACACAAGTATATACTGTACATTAGATTACACACAAGTATATACTGTACATTAGATTACACACAAGTATATACTGTACATTAGATTACACACAAGTATATACTGTACATTAGATTACACACAAGTATATACTGTACATTAGATTACACACTTTTCTCATTAGGCAACACACTTACATTACCCAACAAAATTGACAGAAGATCTATAATTCTGTAATATCTATCCAATATGTAATCAAATGTGTGATCAATAAAGACATCCTCTACAATCATTCCATGCAGAAAACAAACATAGGTGTACTGTCTGTATTCAAATGTAAGAAATTAAATGAAACACATGAAATGAAACAACGTTTAGCACAAATGAATTTGCATCAAGCCTGTCTTGAGCATTTGGCCATGCATTCTCATCCACATCACAGTGAATGTCCTCATTGTTCATGCACCGTAGAAAAAACCTTTTGGCTTGGTGAATCCAAGCTTGACATTGGTCTGCATTGATGTCGACGCATGCCTCATCCATGACCAGAAGGAGGGTGTCACGCTCATAGGGATGGCGATCGTACACCTTCCACCTCCATGCTGAAAACAAATCTCCAATAGGAAAGGAGAGTATAGGAGCAGGTATAGGGTCACAAATTGGGGATGGGTCCAAAACCATGCCTGTGCAGGGTGGAACCTGACATTGTTCCACATGATGACATTAACCCCTCAACTTGACAGGCCTGCTCAATTTCATTGAGAAATACATTGAGAAGTACAATGAGGAGTTGTAGGATCCAAGTAATGGCCTACGTCCTACCACACCATGATGGTAGGCCTACGTCCTACCACACCATGATGGTAGGCCTACGTCCTACCACACCATCTTCAGAGATAGCTGCGCACATAGAGATGTTTCACCCCACGTTGTCCAGGCAATTGGACAGTCACCCGTTGACCGATGAGGTTCCACCCACGGCGCCAAGTTCTGGCCAGGTTGAAGATCGCTTCATCAACAAAGATATACTCATGATGTTTCGCAGCAGCATCAAGCACCATCACCCTCTAAACAAATATTTTGGGTAGTTGTTGTTGCAGTATAGTTCCAGTATGATATTGTGAAGTAGCATGTGCATTAATAGTAACAGTAATACAGTATATAGTGCTGGAACTGAACATACTCAGCCTGCAATTGTTTCACCCGGTCGTTGTTTCTCTCAAAAGGCACCAGGTAAATGTGTTTCATAGATATCTGGTGCCTCTTCAAAAGGTGTTGGCAGGCTGATGGGTGCCACATTGGCAAAGGTGTCATCATTCTCCTCAATGTCCTACTTTCTTTCAGACAGACGTATGTCATTCCTGGCCCTCACCATTTCCACCACAGCCCACTCCTGCTGGTCAGTCAGCACATGACCACCACCATGGGGTCTTCTGAGGGTAGAACAGAGTCTACTGTCAATAGATCATGCATTGTTTTTTGAATTTACATGCATTACAATATTCATTTTCTGTACAATATTCACATCATGCAGACTTACTGGTTTTCTTGGTGAAATCTTCTCATGATCGAATTGACAGTTGATCTTTCAGATTGTGGTGAACTAATCTGGCAGCCTCTGCCATGCTAAGGCCTCTGTTTATCACATGGTCACCGATGATGGCCCGGACTTCATTAGAAGCGACAGTTCCCTGCCTCCCTCTCTCTGATGTCCACCTCTTTGATGGGGCCCATGCCCACCTCTTTGTCGTGGTCCATGCCCACCTCTTTGTCGTGGTCCATGCCCACCTCTTTGTCGTGGTCCATGCCCACCTTCTTGACAGGGTCCATGCCCACCTCTTTGCCGTGGTCCATGCCCACCTCTGTCGTGGTCTATGCCCACCTCTTTGCCGTGGTCCATGCCCACCTCTGTCGTGGTCCATGCCCACCTCTTTGTCGTGGTCCATGCCCACCTCTTTGACAGGGTCCTTGCCCACCTCTTTGGCCGGGCCCATAACCACCTCTTTGACGGGGCCCATGCCCACCTCTTTGACAGGGTCCATGCCCACCTCTTTGACAGGGTCCATGCCCACCTCTTTGACAGGGTCCATGCCCACCTCTGTCGTGGTCCATGCCCACCTCTTTGTCGTGGTCCATGCCCACCTCTTTGTCGTGGTCCATGCCCACCTCTTTGTCGTGGTCCATGCCCACCTCTTTGTCGTGGTCCATGCCCACCTCTTTGACGGGGTCCATGCCCACCTCTTTGGCCGGGCCCATGCCCACCTCTTTGACAGGGTCCTTGCCCACCTCTTTGGCCGGGCCCATAACCACCTCTTTGACGGGGCCCATGCCCACCTCTTTGACAGGGTCCATGCCCACCTCTTTGACAGGGTCCATGCCCACCTCTTTGACAGGGTCCATGCCCACCTCTTTGACAGGGTCCATGTCCACCTTTTTGACAGGGTCCATTACCACTATGTGAAATCTATTAGCAATAACCAGTAGTCATTATGTATGGTTTTCATGTATCATACATGTCATTTAGGTGGGTCCATGCCCACCTCTTTGACGGGCCCCATGCCCACCTCTTTGACAGGGTCCATGCCCACCTCTTTGACAGGGTCCATGCCCACCTCTTTGTCAGGGTCCATGCCCACCTCTTTGACAGGTTCCATGCCCACCTCTTTGTCGTGGTCCATGCCCACCTCTTTGTCGTGGTCCATGCCCACCTCTTTGTCGTGGTCCATCCCCACCTCTTTGACAGGGTCCATGTCCACCTCTTTGTCGTGGTCCATGCCCACCTCTTTGTCGTGGTCCATGCCCACCTCTTTGTCGTGGGCCATGCCCACCCCTTTGTCAGGGTCCATGCCCACCTCTTTGACAGGGTCCATGCCCACCTCTTTGACAGGGTCCATGCCCACCTCTTTGTCAGGGTCCATGCCCACCTCTTTGACGGGGCCCATGCCCACCTCTTTGTCAGGGTCCATGCCCACCTCTTTGACAGGGTCCATGCCCACCTCTTTGACAGGGTCCATGCCCACCTCTTTGACAGGGTCCATGCCCACCTCTTTGTCAGGGTCCATGCCCACCTCTTTGACGGGGCCCATGCCCACCTCTTTGTCAGGGTCCATGCCCACCTCTTTGACAGGGTCCATGCCCACCTCTTTGACAGGGTCCATGCCCACCTCTTTGACAGGCTCCATGCCCACCTCTTTGTCAGGGTCCATGCCCACCTCTTTGACAGGGTCCATGCCCACCTCTTTGTCATGGTCCATGCCCACCTCTTTGACAGGGTCCATGTCCACCTCTTTGACAGGGTCAATTACCACTATGTGAAATCTATTAGCAATAACCAGTAGTCATTATGTATGGTTTTCATGTATCATACATGTCATTTAGGTGGGTCCATGCCCACCTCTTTGACGGGGCCCATGCCCACCTCTTTGACAGGGTCCATGCCCACCTCTTTGACAGGGTCCATGCCCACCTCTTTGTCGTGGTCCATGCCCACCTCTTTGACGGGGTCCATGCCCACCTCTTTGACAGGGTCCATGCCCACCTCTTTGTCGTGGTCCATGCCCACCTCTTTGACGGGGTCCATGCCCACCTCTTTGACAGGGTCCATGCCCACCTCTTTGTCAGGGTCCATGCCCACCTCTTTGACAGGGTCCATGCCCACCTCTTTGACAGGGTCCATGCCCACTTCTTTGTCATGGTTCATGCCAACCTCTTTGTCATGGTCCATGCCCACCTCTTTGACGGGGTCCATGCCCACCTCTTTGACAGGGTCCATGCCCACCTCTTTGTCGTGGTCCATGCCCACCTCTTTGTCAGGGTCCATGCCCACCTCTTTGACGGGGCCCATGCCCACCTCTTTATCAGGGTCCATGCCCACCTCTTTGACAGGGTCCATGCCCACCTCTTTGACAGGGTCCATGCCCACCTCTTTGACAGGGTCCTTGCCCACCTCTTTGACAGGGTCCATACCCACCTCTTTGTCAGGGTCCATACCCACCTCTTTGTCAGGGTCCATGCCCACCTCTTTGACAGGGCCCATGCCCACTTCTTTGTCAGGGTCCATGCCCACCTCTTTGACAGGGTCCTTGCCCACCTCTTTGTCAGGGTCCATGCCCACCTCTTTGACAGGGTCCATGCCCACCTCTTTGACAGGGTCCATGCCCACCTCTTTGACAGGGTCCATGCCCACCTCTTTGACAGGGTCCATGCCCACCTCTTTGACAGGGTCCATGCCCACCTCTTTGGCCAGGCCCATGCCCACCTCTTTGACAGGGTCCATGCCCACCTCTTTGACAGGGTCCATGCCCACCTCTTTGACAGGGTCCATGCCGACCTCTTTGACAGGGTCCATGCCCACCTCTTTGACAGGGTCCATGCCCACCTCTTTGACAGGGTCCATGCCGACCTCTTTGACAGGGTCCATGCCCACCTCTTTGACAGGGTCCATGCCCACCTCTTTGACAGGGTCCATGCCCACCTCTCTGAGGGTCCCCTTGTCCATGAGCTCTTTGATTTCTTCCTCTCCCTTGCTGTCTATCTGCTCCATGTTGACAGTGTTCAAACCCCCTTTTATATGGTGACCAATTGTGGTTACCACTATGTGAAATCCATTAGCAATAACCAGTAGTCATTGTGTATGGTTTTCATGTATCATACATGTCATTTAGATGTTTATAACTTACAAACACACATTTTATTTATGTAGTTCTCAAATCCATATATAGTAGACAAACCAGTTTTAAACCTATAAGTTTAGCAAACCGTTTAGTGAGTAAACATATGAAAAGCATTGTGAGCATTGCATTGTGAAAGGCAGTTATTTTCTATGAAAGGTATTTGTAGATGAAACACTGATTAGTCTTGGTGAAAAAGTTTCTGTGTGATTTTGTTTGTTGTACTTAAAGTTAAAAACAATATAATGTTACGTTTTGAGTTTTGTACTAAAAGTTGTGAAATTTGACCAAGTAGTTGTGAAAATACTACCAACGCGATATAAAAAAACCTGCAAAGACACAGTTACGAAAAGCATGCTGTGACACACGCACACACACACACACGCACGCACGCACGCACGCACGCACGCACGCACGCACACACACACACACACACACACACACACACACACACACACACACACACACACACACACACACACACACACACACACACACACACACACACACACACACACAGCATCCCCACACAGACTAAGATATATGCATTTGATAAAAAATAGAGGGTGTGGTGGATGTGTTTCACTGTACTGCACCATTAGCATAAAGTAAGTAGACAGTGCACTTAAGAAGTGAATAATTGCCCTGATATGGTATTAAAGTCATCCCGTTGACAGGCCAACGTGACTCCAGCATCCGTAGCTGTCAACACAACGCTTCTTAACCCACCCGGACACTCAGGCTTACCGTAGAGCAATTATGGTGATGAAGTGTGTGTGTGTGTGTGTGTGTGTGTGTGTGTGTGTGTGTGTGTGTGTGTGTGTGTGTGTGTGTGTGTGTGTGTGTGTGTGTGTGTGTGTGTGTGTGTGTGTGTGTGTGTGTGTGTGTGTGTGTGAGTGTGTTTGAAGACCCGGGTGTGCATGTGCAAGTTTGTGTATTTGTCTGAATTGTGAAAGATCTCTGTGTGTGTGTTTGGGCTTGTTCTTCTACTCAATAGATGAATGGAGTTTATTAGTCTATAATTACAGCTCTGGTAAAGACGTGCATGTCTTATAATCAGCGTAATATCGGCTTGTCTTAGCCCTGTGACAGCTGGTGACTCTCTCAGCCATTCCCATATCCACTCTCTAAACTCACTCCAAACTTGAACACTCTCCTTTAGCGGGACACATATAATTACATCACATTATCCTGTCATGAAGGGAATTAAGTGTGTGTACTGTGTACTAGAGGATTAAAGTATCATTAACCATATTAAAACACAATGCTTAGTACATAACCAGAGACCGGTTGAAAGTTGTGAGTGTGTTCAAACTCACTTGTTTTAAAGGGGAGAGTAGAGACATATTTTCCTATATTTAACTGTGACTTGAGGAAATTACAATTGTCAAACAAGTTTCCCCTTGGAAAGGAAAAATGGTAAATTAGGTTTGAATATAAACAAAGTAAAAAGCTGTATCTTTGAAAACTCTTTGAGTGAATCTCTTGTCAGAAACAATTATACAACATATAGTTTAACAAACCCCCAGTATAATGATCCTTTTCTTTACAGGCTACCACAATATTCACATCTACCTCATCTACTAACCACGATAACATCCAATTGCCTTAAAACAGCCTCTATCCCCTACAAAGTGCCAAACGCCCTCTGTATCCCGTAACACCTAATCCCTGACCCCTGACCCTTAACCTCCGCACTAACCACAGAGGCCTTTGTTCGCCCTCACAGGTGCTGCCTCCCCCGCCTACGAGGCAAACTGAGCCGTCGTTAGCACGCAGAATGCCCCTGGTTTACAAAGAGAGTCAACGTAAGCATGCTAAACAACACACAAACAGTAGAGCCCTTTAACCTCTACCCTTTCAATGATCCCTTTAGTAGAACCTCTCCCCAGCTTTAGCCATCCCCACAGTGCCGTTACTGTGTTTGAGGTCCCTAAAGATGAGTTATTGCCCCCTATTGTTGTGGTGGTGTTGTTGACATTAGTATGGTTACAACCTTTCTACTGTTCTTCTGTTGTTGTCCAGGGTGAATGGTGTTGTCCAGGGTGAAAGGTGTTGTCCTGGGTGAATGGTGTTGTCCAGGGTGAATGGTGTTGTCCAGGGTGAAAGGTGTTGTCCTGGGTGAATGGTGTTGTCCAGGGTGAATGGTGTTGTCCAGGGTGAATGGTGTTGTCCAGGGTGAAAGGTGTTGTCCTGGGTGAATGGTGTTGTCCAGGGTGAATGGTGTTGTCCAGGGTGAATGGTGTTGTCCTGGGTGAAAGGTGTTGTCCTGGGTGAATGGTGTTGTCCAGGGTGAATGGTGTTGTCCAGGGTGAAAGGTGTTGTCCTGGGTGAATGGTGTTGTCCTGGGTGAAAGGTGTTGTCCTGGGTGAATGGTGTTGTCCAGGGTGAATGGTGTTGTCCAGGGTGAATGGTGTTGTCCTGGGTGAATGGTGTTGTCCAGGGTGAATGGTGTTGTCCAGGGTGAATGGTGTTGTCCAGGGTGAATGGTGTTGTCCAGGGTGAATGGTGTTGTCCAGGGTGAATGGTGTTGTCCAGGGTGAATGGTGTTGTCCAGGGTGAATGGTGTTGTCCAGGGTGAATGGTGTTGTCCAGGGTGAATGGTGTTGTCCAGGGTGAATGGTGTTGTCCAGGCTGAAAGGTGTTGTCCAGGGTGAATTGTGTTGTCCAGGGTGAATGGTGTTGTCCAGGGTGAATGGTGTTGTCCAGGGTGAATGGTGTTGTCCAGGGTGAATGGTGTTGTCCAGGGTGAATGGTGTTGTCCTGGGTGAAAGGTGTTGTCCTGGGTGAATGGTGTTGTCCAGGGTGAATGGTGTTGTCCAGGGTGAATGGTGTTGTCCTGGGTGAATGGTGTTGTCCAGGGTGAATGGTGTTGTCCAGGGTGAATGGTGTTGTCCAGGGTGAATGGTGTTGTCCAGGGTGAATGGTGTTGTCCAGGGTGAATGGTGTTGTCCAGGGTGAATGGTGTTGTCCAGGGTGAATGGTGTTGTCCAGGGTGAATGGTGTTGTCCAGGGTGAATGGTGTTGTCCAGGGTGAATGG
>NC_074696.1:16505772-16525772 GCF_029448725.1 Salvelinus fontinalis
AAAAAAATGTAGTTAAGAAAATATTTACTAAATAAACTAAAGTAAAAAAAATTACAATAAAGTAACAATAATGAGGCTATATACAGTGGGCACCGGTACCGAGTAAATGTGCAGGGGTACAGGCTAGTCGAGGTAATTTGTACATGTAGTTAGGGGTAAAGTGACTATACATAGATAATAAATAGTGAGGAGCAGCAGTGTAAAAACAAAGGGGGGGGGGTCAGTGTAAATAGTCTGTGTAGACATCTGATTCATTGTTGAGCAGTCTTATGTCTTAGGGTTAGAAGCTGTTCAGGAGCCTTTTGGACCTAGACTTGTTGTTCCGGTACCGCTTGCCGTGCGTTAGCAGAGAGAACAGTCTATGACTTGGGTGACTGGAGTCTTTGACAATTCTTTGGGCCTTCCTTTAACACCACCTAGTATAGAGGTCCTGGATGGCAGGAAGCTTGGCCCCAGTAATGTACTGGGCTGTACGCACTACCGTCTGCAGCGCCTTGCGGTCGAATACCAAGCAGTTGCCATACCAGGCGGTGATGCAACCGGGGCAGGATGCTCTTGATGGTGCAGCTGTAGAATTTTCAGAGGATCTGGGGACCCATGGCAAATCTTGTCAGTCTCCTGAGGGGGAGAAGGTGTGTCGTGCCTCTTCATGAGTTTGGACCATGATAGTTTGTTGGTGATGTGGACACAAAGGAACTTGAAACTCTCGACCCGCTCCACTACAGCGCCGTCGATGTGAATGGGGGCCTGTTCGGCCCTCCTTTCCTGTGTCCACGATCAGCTCCTTTGTCTTGCTCACATTAAGGGAGAGGTTGGTGTCCTGGCACCACACGGCCAGGTCTCTGACCTCCTCCCTATAGGCTGTCTCATCGTTGTCGGTGATCAGGGCTACCACTGTTGTGTCATCAGCAAACTTGATGATGGTGTTGGAGTCGTGCTTGGCCACATAGTCATGGGTGGACAGAGAGTACAGGAGGGAACTGAGGACTCACCCCTGATGGGCCTCCGTGTTGAGGATCAACGTGGCAGATGTGTTGTTATCTACCCTCACCAACAGGCAGCCTGTCAGGAAGTCCAGGATCCAGTTGCAGAGGGAGGTGTTTAGTTCCAGGGTCCTTAGATTAGTGATGAGCTTTGTGGGCACTAGGATGTAGAACGTTGAGCTGTAGTCAGTGAACAGCATGCTCACATAGGTGTTCCTTTTGTCCAGGTGGGAAAGGGCAGTGTGGAATGCGATTGAGATTGCGTCATCTGTGGATCTGTTTGGCTGTATGTGAATCGGAGTGGGTCTAGGGTTTCCAGGATGGTGGTTTTGATGTGAGTCATGACCAGCCTTTCAAAGCACTTCATGACTACAGACGTGAGTGCTATGGGTCGGTAGTCATTTAGGCAGGTTACCTTAGTGTTCTTGGGTACAGGGACCCGAGTGGTCTGCTTGAAACATGTAGGTATTACAGACTCAGTCAGGGAGAGGTTGAAACATGTAGGTATTACAGACTCAGTTAGGGAGAGTTTGAAACATGTAGGTATTACAGACTCAGTTAGGGAGAGTTTGAAACATGTAGGTATTATAGACTCAGTCAGGGAGAGTTTGGAACATGTAGGTATTACAGACTCAGTTAGGGAGAGTTTGGAACATGTAGGTATTACAGACTCAGTCAGGGAGAGGTTGAAACATGTAGGTATTACAGACTCAGTCAGGGAGAGGTTGAAACATGTAGGTATTACAGACTCAGTCAGGGAGAGTTTGGAACATGTAGGTATTACAGACTCAGTCAGGGAGAGGTTGAAACATGTAGGTATTACAGACTCAGTCAGGGAGAGGTTGAAACATGTAGGTATTACAGACTCAGTCAGGGAGAGGTTGAAACATGTAGGTATTACAGACTCAGTCAGGGAGAGGTTGAAACATGTAGGTATTACAGACTCAGTCAGGGAGAGGTTGAAACATGTAGGTATAACAGACTCAGTCAGGGAGAGTTTGGAACATGTAGGTATTACAGACTCAGTCAGGGAGAGGTTGAAACATGTAGGTATAACAGACTCACTCAGGGAGAGTTTGGAACATGTAGGTATTACAGACTCAGTCAGGGAGAGGTTGAAACATGTAGGTATTACAGACTCAGTCAGGGAGAGGTTGAAACATGTAGGTATAACAGACTCACTCAGGGAGAGTTTGGAACATGTAGGTATTACAGACTCAGTCAGGGAGAGTTTGAAACATGTAGGTATTACAGACTCAGTCAGGGAGAGGTTGAAACATGTAGGTATTACAGACTCAGTCAGGGAGAGGTTGAAACATGTAGGTATTACAGACTCAGTCAGGGAGAGGTTGAAACATGTAGGTATTACAGACTCAGTCAGGGAGAGGTTGAAACATGTAGGTATAACAGACTCAGTCAGGGAGAGTTTGGAACATGTAGGTATTACAGACTCAGTCAGGGAGAGGTTGAAACATGTAGGTATAACAGACTCACTCAGGGAGAGTTTGGAACATGTAGGTATTACAGACTCAGTCAGGGAGAGGTTGAAACATGTAGGTATTACAGACTCAGTCAGGGAGAGTTTGGAACATGTAGGTATTACAGACTCAGTCAGGGAGAGGTTGAAACATGTAGGTATTACAGACTCAGTCAGGGAGAGGTTGAAACATGTAGGTATTACAGACTCAGTCAGGGAGAGGTTGAAACATGTAGGTATTACAGACTCAGTCAGGGAGAGGTTGAAACATGTAGGTATTACAGACTCAGTCAGGGAGAGGTTGAAACATGTAGGTATTACAGACTCAGTCAGGGAGAGTTTGGAACATGTAGGTATTACAGACTCAGTCAGGGAGAGTTTGAAACATGTAGGTATTACAGACTCAGTCAGGGAGAGGTTGAAACATGTAGGTATTACAGACTCAGTCAGGGAGAGGTTGAAACATGTAGGTATTACAGACTCAGTCAGGGAGAGGTTGAAACATGTAGGTATAACAGACTCACTCAGGGAGAGTTTGGAACATGTAGGTATTACAGACTCAGTCAGGGAGAGTTTGAAACATGTAGGTATTACAGACTCAGTCAGGGAGAGTTTGGAACATGTAGGTATTACAGACTCAGTCAGGGAGAGTTTGAAACCTACAAAGTTTGAAACCTTAAAACATGTCAGTGAAGACACTTGCCAGTTAGTCCATGCATGCTCTGAGTACACCTCCTGGTAATCCATCTGGCCCTGCGGCCTTGTGAATGTTGACCTGTTTAAAATGCTATTGAAATGCTAGCAATCGTGTTGCTGCCGCAAAGCGGAATTGTACCAATCATAGTCACAGTGCTGTGACGGTGACTCAGGTTAAGCTGAGGTGTCTAATTTTCAATGACAAGGATCTCGAGGTTATTGAGTCAGTGAGGGCAATTTGACTGTACTCCCGAACCCTTAGGTCCTTAACGAAATGTTCTGGCATCGAGCTGAAGGGCTCGAACGTATCTGAATCTCTCTTTCTCTCCTTTTTCTCCTCTTCAAACTTCCCTCCATCTCATTCTCTGTTCCATTCCTCCTCATGGCCTGACATTTCTCCTCTCCGTCCCCTAGTTTCCTTGTTTGTTTCCCTCTGAACTTAGCCCACAATAGAGGCATTCATTTAATAATTGTTTCCTCTCATTAGTGTTTTTTAAAATTATTTTCATGCCCCCTTTCTCTGCGCCCAGTATAAACTCATCATCTATTTTCTCCCTTCCACACAAATTGGCCATAAATATCCAAGGGCTGGTGCAGTGTAGTGTAGCGTAGCCTAGCGTTAGCGTAGCAGAGCGCGCTAGCTCTCCCTGGGTCTATCAATGAGGAGACGAAGCTAACACTAGCTCCGATGCGCACTAAGGGGCACGAAGCTAATGTGACTCATTGAGTGTCCTTGGGACAATTAGGAGGTGAGGAAGAAAAGGGCAGAGTCACTCGTTGGAACTGTTTATGGACGAGAAACTAGAACGTAACCCTGCATAGGACTGCAGCGGCCGTGCTGCATTGGACTACAGTGGTTGTCTGATCTCTCATTTGTTAGCAATTCGTAGCCTTTAATAGATTGTATACGTGATGCATTCAATGGTTAAGTCCCTTTGAAGACCCCTATTACTGCAACACAAACCTGGTTTATTATTCCACTTCAGGGTTAGTTGTACTCCAATGTAGATTGGCCGGTCAGTGACGGATTCTGAGCTTGTGTAATAGGGCCTTGGTGCAGAATAATGATTAAATGATTGGATGGGGTAATGGTAAGATATCTCTAAAAGAGTCCATCTAACGTTTACATGCTTGGTCTCAAAATGGAAATGGCTTTGTAGGCCTACAGGCAGGAGGAATTTGTAATGAGATTTGAAAGAGAAGATGTAGGCACGAGAGTGAGAGTGAGAGTGAGTGAGAGAGAGTGAGAGTGAGAGTGAGTGAGAGAGTGAGAGTGAGTGAGTGAGAGAGAGAGAGAGAGAGAGAGAGAGAGAGAGAGAGAGAGAGAGAGAGAGAGAGAGAGAGAGAGAGAGAGAGAGAGAGAGAGAGAGAGAGAGAGAGAGAGAGAGAGAGAGAGAGAGAGAGAGAGAGAGAGAGAGAGAGAGAGAGAGAGAGAGAGAGAGAGAGAGAGAGAGAGAGAGAGAGAGAGAGAGAGAGAGAGAGAGAGAGAGAGAGAGACCACCTGATCCCTCATAGCTTCTGGCTGGTTTAGAGACCCAAAGCCCACCAGGTCCAAGAACAATTCTACTTTGTTTATAATTGACCTGTTCCTCTTTTACCCACTGACCTGGGCTTCACATGCTTGGCCTCGCTAGCTGTCCGATGTTTATCGAATCATATATCAGTCTTCTAATTCATATATGTATTTATTTATTCATTCATCATTTTAATTTGATATCTGTGAGTAACTGACTAGCTGTCTGTTGCTGGGTGATACATTGTTTTTTTTTTATTTTTTTTTATTGTTTTTTTTTTAGGGGAGGATCAGCTTAATATTGCGGAAAGAATGTTGCTTCCAATGTAATTGTCTGCATCATTTCCAATCCCCCATATTTTTTGGGGTAAATATATATATCCATACACGTATGCATACATATACACATATATACATACACATAACAATATAGACATACATACTTTTTTTAAGAATATGCCTTTATTATTATTCCCCGCGACCCTACCACCAATCCCCCAATTGGAGTAAACTTATAAACACTTCTGCTTTTACCTTCAATTTCTACATCTTATACCTATCTTACAGACACAGTCCACTTTACAATAGTTCTCTCTTATTTGTTCTTAGTCCTTCCTCTATTTCTGTTGTCCATCCAATTTTATTTCCACTTGTAACTGTGCTATTTCACAAAAGCTCCGCACCTATACACATTTCACAGATCCCGTATGCCCTATATTGTTTATCTTGTTATTAGTCCCACCCTTCAGCTCCACCCAACCCCTCCCATCTATCTTCCAACATCATCCATTTCGGATTTCTATTTGCCATACATTTCTCAACTGTGCTGTGATGCTTCACAAAAGACCTGAACCTTCCTATTCTCATAGCTTCTACAGATTGTAAATTAAAAATAAACATCTTTGCCAAAATAATTATTATATTATTGATTGATTGACTATGGCTTTTCAAATCCCCCAGTATTGCTATCTGTAGCGTTAGTTTTAGGCAAATGTTGCAATTCTTCAGCCATTCCTGGACCTGTGACCAAAAACGAGCTACATATGGACAATACCAAAATAAATGATCTAATGACTCTGCCTCCTCACAGCAGAATCTGCAGAGCTGGGAAGATTGTATACCCCATATATATAACATTCTATTAGTTGCAAGAATTTTGTACAGTAATTTATATTGAAAAATTCGAAGTTTTGAATCCGGCGTTGTTTTGCGTATCAATTCATAAACCATGTGCCATGGAATGGGTACATCGAAAATCTCTTCCCAACTATTTTGCAACTATTTTGCAATGGGTGATACATTGTTAATTCATTGCCTCTTTTTCCTTTGCTCTGTTTGTTTTGTATGTTGTCTGGGTTGGGCTTCATCATGCTTGGTGCTTCATGTTTCTCTGTCTTAGTTTGACTGTAGCCAGGCAGCAAGCAGAACTGAGGCCAGAAAACAGCAGAAAGGTAAACCCCTCTCACCCCCCTTTATTACCCTTTAGTTGGTGCTCGTACCAGGGGTACACTGCTGGGGGTCTGGCTGTGTGGTCTCTCCACTCCATGCCATAGTAAAGATCTCCAGAGACAGATAGATAGATGACCATAGATCTGTAGATCTACTAGTGTGTGCCTGTGTGACTGTGTTTAGAACAGTGATTCGTTGTATATGTACTGATAACCCCCGTCTCCTTTCCATCTGAACACTGTGTGGTTGCGGGATGCTTGCAAGTCTCTCTGACCACTTCCTTTGTATCTTTTCTTCTCTTTGTGAACTTTGATGTCACTTCCTGCTTGGATGATGGTGGAGGTGGTGATGGTTGGTTTCCCTTGTGTTGTTTTCCTCATTGGATGTTGTTAGACCAATGCGATTTAGAAACAGGATGACAGAAAGACAGGAGCAGATGAGACAGTGAGATGACAGAAAGAGAGGAGCTGATGAGAGGGAGAGAGATTACAGAAAGAGAGGAGCTGATGAGAGAGAGAGAGATGACAGAAAGAGAGGAGCTGATGAGAGAGAGAGAGATGACAGAAAGAGAGGAGCTGATGAGAGAGAGAGATGACAGAAAGAGAGGAGCTGGTGAGAGATGACAGAAAGAAAGGAGCTGATGAGAGAGAGATGACAGAAAGAGAGGAGCTGATGAGAGAGAGAGATGACAGAAAGAGAGGAGCTGATGAGAGAGAGAGAGATGACAGAAAGAGAGGAGCTGATGAGAGAGAGAGATGACAGAAAGAGAGGAGCTGATGAGAGAGAGAGAGATGACAGAAAGAGAGGAGCTGATGAGAGAGATGACAGAAAGAGAGGAGCTGATAAGAGAGAGAGAGGTGACAGAAAGAGAGGAGCTGATGAGAGGGAGAGAGATGACAGAAAGAGAGGAGCTGATGAGAGAGAGATGACAGAAAGAGAGGAGCTGATGAGAGAGAGAGATGACAGAAAGAGAGGAGCTGATGAGAGAGATGACAGAGAGAGAGGAGCTGATGAGAGAGAGAGATGACAGAAAGAGAGGAGCTGATGAGAGAGAGAGAGATGACAGAAAGAGAGGAGCTGATGAGAGAGATGACAGAAAGAGAGGAGCTGATGAGAGAGAGAGAGATGACAGAAAGAGAGGAGTGATAGATAGACTGATAGAGGACAGGGGGATGCAGGAGGGGGGATTTGAAGATGTTCTCCAAGCCCTCCCTCCTCCCTCTCTCTGCCGTTTCATTCCTCTTCTCCCTTCCCCTTCTCTCTCTGCCATGTAATTTCTCTTCTCCCTTTGACCTCTCTCTCTGCCGTGTCATGCCTCTTCTCCCTTTGACCCCTCTCTCTGCCGTGTCATTTCTCTTCTCCCTTTGACCTCTCTCTCTGCCGTGTCATTTCTCTTCTCCCTTTCACCTCTCTATCTGCCGTGTCATTTCTCTTCTCCCTTTGACCTCTCACTCTGCCATGTCATTCCCCTTCTCCCTTCCCCCTCTCTCTCTGCCGTGTCATTCCTCTTCTCCCTTTGACCTCTCTCTCTGACATGTCATTCCTCTTCTCCCTTCCCCTTCTCTCTCTGCCGTGTCATTCCTCTTCTCCCTTTGACCTCTCTATCTGCCGTGTCATTCCTCTTCTCCCTTTGACCTCTCTCTCTGCCATGTCATTCCTCTTCTCCCTTTGACCTCTCTATCTGCCATGTCATTCCTCTTCTCCCTTTGACCCCTCTCTCTGCCATGTCATTCCTCTTCTCCCTTTGACCTCTCTCTGCCATGTCATTCCTCTTCTCCCTTCCCCTTCTCTCTCTGCCATGTCATTTCTCTTCTCCCTTCCCCTACTCTCTCTGCCATGTCATTCCTCTTCTCCCTTTGACAACTCTCTCTGCCTTGTCATTCCTCCTCTCCCTTTGACCTCTCTATCTGCCATGTCATTCCTCTTCTCCCTTCCCCTTCTCTCTCTGCCATGTCATTCCTCTTCTCCCTTCCCCTTCTCTCTCTGCCGTGTCATTCCTCTTCTCCCTTTGACCTCTCTATCTGCCATGTCATTCGTCTTCTCCCTTCCCCTTCTCTCTCTGCCGTGTCATTCCTCTTCTCCCTTTGAAATCTCTATCTGCAATGTCATTCATCTTCTCCCTTCCCCTTATCTATCTGCCATGTCATTCCTCTTCTCCCTTTGACCTCTCTCTCTGCCATGTCATTCCTCTTCTCCCTTTGACCTCTCTATCTGCCATGTCATTCCTCTTCTCCCTTCCCCTTCTCTCTCTGCCATGTCATTCCTCTTCTCCCTTCCCCTTCTCTCTCTGCCATGTCATTCCTCTTCTCCCTTTGACCTCTCTCTCTGCCATGTCATTCCTCTTCTCCCTTTGACCTCTCTCTCTGCCGTGTCATTCCTCTTCTCCCTTCCCCTTCTCTCTCTGCCGTGTCATTTCTCTTCTCCCTTTGACCTCTCTCTCTGCCGTGTCATTTCTCTTCTCCCTTCCCCTTCTCTCTCTGCCATGTCATTCCTCTTCTCCCTTCCCCTTCTCTCTCTGCCATGTCATTCCTCTTCTCCCTTTGACCTCTCTCTCTGCCATGTCATTTCTCTTCTCCCTTCCCCTTCTCTCTCTGCCGTGTCATTTATCTTCTCCCTTTGACCTCTCTCTCTGCCATGTCATTCCTCTTCTCCCTTTGACCTCTCTATCTGCCATGTCATTCCTCTTCTCCCTTTGACCTCTCTCTCTGCCATGTCATTTCTTTTCTCCCTTTGACCTCTCTATCTGCCATGTTATTCCTCTTCTCCCTTTGACCTCTCTATCTGCCATGTTATTCCTCTTCTCCCTTTGACCTCTCTCTCCCTCTCTCCATTGCCAGTGACCAGGACTACCATTCTTCTTCATTCTTATGATTAGATTAGCAAAAGCATAGCTCTTACATATTTCTAACTGAGTGTATGTTTCCTGCAGTGTGTGTCTGTGGTGTTTCACTGTGCAGTGTGTATCTGTGGTGTTTCACTGTGTGGTGTTGTATCTGTGGTGTTTCACTGTGAAGTGTTGTATCTGTGGTGTTTCACTGTGCAGTGTGTGTCTGTGGTGTTTCACTGTGTGGTGTTGTATCTGTGGTGTTTCACTGTGTAGTGTGTGTCTGTGGTGTTTCACTGTGTGGTGTGTGTCTGTGGTGTTTCACTGTGTGGTGTTGTATCTGTGGTGTTTCACTGTGCAGTGTTGTATCTGTGGTGTTTCACTGTGTAGTGTGTGTCTGTGGTGTTTCACTGTGTAGTGTGTGTCTGTGGTGTTTCACTGTGTAGTGTGTGTCTGTTTCACTGTGCAATGTTTGCGAGTGGGGGTGTTTGTCTTTTCATATGATGTGCCAAGAGAGAATGGGAGAGGATGAGTGTGAGAGGGAGAGGATAAATGTGAGAGGATGATTGTGAGAGAGATGACAGAAAGATGGGGGGCTGATGAGAGGGAGAGGGAGATGACAGAAAGAGAGGAGCTGATGAGTGAGATGACAGAAAGAGAGGAGCTGATGAGAGAGAGATGACAGAAAGAGAGGAGCTGATGAGAGAGAGATGACATGAAGAGAGACGCTGATAAGAGAGAGATGACAGAAAGAGAGGAGCTGATAAGAGAGAGATGACAGAAAGAGAGGAGCTGATGAGAGAGAGATGACATGAAGAGAGACGCTGATAAGAGAGAGATGACAGAAAGAGAGGAGCTGATAAGAGAGAGATGACAGAAAGAGAGGAGCTGATAAGAGAGAGATGACAGAAAGAGAGGAGCTGATAAGAGAGAGATGACAGAAAGAGAGGAGCTGATAAGAGAGAGATGACAGAAAGAGAGGAGCTGATAAGAGAGAGATGACAGAGCGAGGAGCTGATGAGTGGGAGAGTGAGATAACAAAAAGAGAGGGGCTGATGAGAGGGAAAGAGAGATGAGTGTGAGAGGACGAGTGAGTGAGGGACAGGATGAATGTGAGACGATGTGAGAGGGAGAGGATGAGTATAAGAGGGAGAGGATGAATGTGAGAGGATGAGTGTGAGAGAGAGAACAACAGAAAGGGGAGGATGTAAAGCTGAGAGAGAGAACAACAGGAGGGGGAGGATGTAAAGCTGAGAGAGAGAACAACAGAAAGGGGGGGATGTAAAGCTGAGAGAGAGAACAACAGAAAGTGGAGGATGTAAAGCTGAGAGGGAGAACAACAGAAGGGGGAGGATGTAAAGCTGAGAGGGAGAACAACAGATGGGGGAGGATGTAAAGCTGAGAGGGAGAACAACAGAAGGGGGAGGATGTAAAGCTGAGAGGGAGAACACCAGAAGGGGGAGGATGTAAAGCTGAGAGGGAGAACAACAGAAAGGGGAGGATGTAAAGCTGAGAGGGAGAACAACAGAAAGGGGAGGATGTAAAGCTGAGAGGGAGAACAACAGAAAGGGGGAGATGTAAAGCTGAGAGAGAGAACAACAGAAAGGGGAGGATGTAAAGCTGAGAGGGAGAACAACAGAAGGGGGAGGATGTAAAGCTGAGAGGGAGAACAACAGAAAGGGAAGGATATAAAGCTGAGAGGGAGAACAACAGAAAGGGGAGGATGTAAAGCTGAGAGGGAGAACAACAGAAGGGGGAGGATGTAAAGCTGAGAGGCAGAACAACAGAAAGGGGAGGTTGTAAAGCTGAGAGAGAGAAGAACAAAAGGGGGAGGATGTAAAGCTGAGAGGGAGAACAACAGAAAGGGGAGGTTGTAAAGCTGAGAGGGAGAACAACAGAAAGGGGAGGATGTAAAGCTGAGAGGGAGAACAACAGAAGGGGGAGGATGTAAAGCTGAGAGGGAGAACAACAGAAAGGGGGGGATGTAAAGCTGAGAGGGAGAACAACAGAAGGGGGAGGATGTAAAGCTGAGAGGGAGAACAACAGAAGGGGGAGGATGTAAAGCTGAGAGGGAGAACAACAGAAGGGGGAGGATGTAAAGCTGAGAGGGAGAACAACAGAAGGGGGAGGATGTAAAGCTGAGAGGGAGAACAACAGAAGGGGGAGGATGTAAAGCTGAGAGGGAGAACAACAGAAGGGGGAGGATGTAAAGCTGAGAGGGAGAACAACAGAAGGGGGAGGATGTAAAGCTGAGAGGGAGAACAACAGAAGGGGGAGGATGTAAAGCTGAGAGGGAGAACAACAGAAGGGGGAGGATGTAAAGCTGAGAGAGAGAACAACAGAAGGGGGAGGATGTAAAGCTGAGAGGGAGAACAACAGAAGGGGGAGATGTAAAGCTGAGAGGGAGAACAACAGAAGGGGGAGGATGTAAAGCTGAGAGAGAGAACAACAGAAGGGGGAGGATGTAAAGCTGAGAGGGAGAACAACAGAAGGGGGAGATGTAAAGCTGAGAGGGAGAACAACAGAAGGGGGAGGATATACAGCTGAGAGGGAGAACAACAGAAGGGGGAGGATGTAAAGCTGAGAGGGAGAACAACAGAAGGGGGAGGATGTAAAGCTGAGAAGGAGAACAACAGAAGGGTGAGGATGTAAAGCTGAGAGGGAGAACAACAGAAAGGGGGGATGTAAAGCTGAGAGGGAGAACAACAGAAGGGGGAGGATGTAAAGCTGAGAGGGAGAACAACAGAAGGGGGAGGATGTAAAGCTGAGAGGGAGAACAACAGAAGGGGGAGGATGTAAAGCTGAGAGGGAGAACAACAGAAGGGGGAGGATGTAAAGCTGAGAGGGAGAACAACAGAAAGGGGAGGATGTAAAGCTGAGAGGGAGAACAACAGAAGGGGGAGGATGTAAAGCTGAGAGGGAGAACAACAGAAGGGAGAGGATGTAAAGCTGAGAGGGAGAACAACAGAAGGGGGAGGATGTAAAGCTGAGAGGGAGAACAACAGAAGGGGGAGGATGTAAAGCTGAGAGGGAGAACAACAGAAGGGGGAGGATGTAAAGCTGAGAGAGAGAACAACAGAAGGCGGAGGATGTAAAGCTGAGAGGGAGAACAACAGAAGGGGGAGGATGTAAAGCTGAGAGAGAGAACAACAGAAGGGGGAGGATGTAAAGCTGAGAGGGAGAACAACAGAAGGGGGAGGATGTAAAGCTGAGAGGGAGAACTACAGAAGGGGGAGGATGTAAAGCTGAGAGAGAGAACAACAGAAGGGGGAGGATGTAAAGCTGAGAGGGAGAACAACAGAAGGGGGGGATGTAAAGCTGAGAGGGAGAACAACAGAAGGGGGAGGATGTAAAGCTGAGAGGGAGAACAACAGAAGGGGGAGGATGTAAAGCTGAGAGAGAGAACAACAGAAGGGGGAGGATGTGTAGCTGAGAGGGAGAACAACAGAAGGGGGAGGATGTAAAGCTGAGAGGGAGAACAACAGAAGGGGGAGGATGTAAAGCTGAGAGGGAGAACAACAGAAGGGGGAGGATGTAAAGCTGAGAGGGAGAACAACAGAAAGGGGGGGATGTAAAGCTGAGAGGGAGAACAACAGAAAGGGGAGGATTTAAAGCTGAGAGGGAGAACAACAGAAGGGGGAGGATGTAAAGCTGAGAGGGAGAACAACAGAAAGGGGGGGTGTAAAGCTGAGAGGGAGAACAACAGAAAGGGGAGGATGTAAAGCTGAGAGGGAGAACAACAGAAGGGGGAGGATGTAAAGCTGAGAGGGAGAACAACAGAAGGGGGAGATGTAAAGTTGAGAGGGAGAACAACAGAAAGGGGGGGATGTAAAGCTGAGAGGGAGAACAACAGAAAGGGGAGGATGTAAAGCTGAGAGAGAGAACAACAGAAGGGGAGGATGTAAAGCTGAGAGGGAGAACAACAGAAGGGGGAGGATGTAAAGCTGAGAGGGAGAACAACAGAAGGTGGAGGATGTAAAGCTGAGAGGGAGAACAACAGAAGGGGGAGGATGTAAAGCTGAGAGAGAGAACAACAGAAGGGGAGGATGTAAAGCTGAGAGGGAGAACAACAGAAAGGGGAGGATGTAAAGCTGAGAGAGAGAACAACAGAAGGGGGAGGATGTAAAGCTGAGAGGGAGAACAACAGAAGGGGGAGGATGTAAAGCTGAGAGGGAGAACAACAGAAAGGGGGGGATGTAAAGCTGAGAGGGAGAACAACAGAAAGGGGAGGATGTAAAGCTGAGAGGGAGAACAACCGAAGGGGGAGGATGTAAAGCTGAGAGGGAGAACAACAGAAGGGGGAGATGTAAAGCTGAGAGGGAGAACAACAGAAAGGGGGGGATGTAAAGCTGAGAGGGAGAACAACAGAAAGGGGAGGATGTAAAGCTGAGAGAGAGAACAACAGAAGGGGAGGATGTAAAGCTGAGAGGGAGAACAACAGAAGGGGGAGGATGTAAGCTGAGAGGGAGAACAACAGAAGGTGGAGGATGTAAAGCTGAGAGGGAGAACAACAGAAGGGGGAGGATGTAAAGCTGAGAGAGAGAACAACAGAAGGGGAGGATGTAAAGCTGAGAGGGAGAACAACAGAAAGGGGAGGATGTAAAGCTGAGAGAGAGAACAACAGAAGGGGGAGGATGTAAAGCTGAGAGGGAGAACAACAGAAGGGGGAGGATGTAAAGCTGAGAGGGAGAACAACAGAAAGGGGGAGGATGTAAAGCTGAGAGGGTGAACAACAGAAGGGGGAGGATGTAAAGCTGAGAGGGAGAACACCAGAAGGGGGAGGATGTAAAGCTGAGAGGGAGAACAACAGAAAGGGGAGGATGTAAAGCTGAGAGGGAGAACAACAGAAAGGGGAGGATGTAAAGCTGAGAGGGAGAACAACAGAAAGGGGGAGATGTAAAGCTGAGAGAGAGAACAACAGAAAGGGGAGGATGTAAAGCTGAGAGGGAGAACAACAGAAGGGGGAGGATGTAAAGCTGAGAGGGAGAACAACAGAAAGGGAAGGATATAAAGCTGAGAGGGAGAACAACAGAAAGGGGAGGATGTAAAGCTGAGAGGGAGAACAACAGAAGGGGGAGGATGTAAAGCTGAGAGAGAGAACAACAGAAGGGGGAGGATGTAAAGCTGAGAGGGAGAACAACAGAAAGGGGAGGTTGTAAAGCTGAGAGAGAGAAGAACAAAAGGGGGAGGATGTAAAGCTGAGAGGGAGAACAACAGAAAGGGGAGGTTGTAAAGCTGAGAGGGAGAACAACAGAAAGGGGAGGATGTAAAGCTGAGAGGTAGAACAACAGAAAGGGGGGGGATGTAAAGCTGAGAGGGAGAACAACAGAAAGGGGGGGATGTAAAGCTGAGAGGGAGAACAACAGAAGGGGGAGGATGTAAAGCTGAGAGGGAGAACAACAGAAGGGGGAGGATGTAAAGCTGAGAGGGAGAACAACAGAAGGGGGGGGATGTAAAGCTGAGAGGGAGAACAACAGAAGGGGGAGGATGTAAAGCTGAGAGGGAGAACAACAGAAGGGGGAGGATGTAAAGCTGAGAGGGAGAACAACAGAAGGGGGAGGATGTAAAGCTGAGAGGGAGAACAACAGAAGGGGGAGGATGTAAAGCTGAGAGAGAGAACAACAGAAGGGGGAGGATGTAAAGCTGAGAGGGAGAACAACAGAAGGGGGAGGATGTAAAGCTGAGAGAGAGAACAACAGAAGGGGGAGGATGTAAAGCTGAGAGGGAGAACAACAGAAGGTGGAGATGTAAAGCTGAGAGGGAGAACAACAGAAGGGGGAGGATGTAAAGCTGAGAGAGAGAACAACAGAAGGGGGAGGATGTAAAGCTGAGAGGGAGAACAACAGAAGGGGGAGATGTAAAGCTGAGAGGGAGAACAACAGAAGGGGGAGGATGTAAAGCTGAGAGGGAGAACAACAGAAGGGGGAGGATGTAAAGCTGAGAGGAGAACAACAGAAAGGGGGGGATGTAAAGCTGAGAGGGAGAACAACAGAAGGGGGAGGATGTAAAGCTGAGAGGGAGAACAACAGAAGGGGGAGGATGTAAAGCTGAGAGGGAGAACAACAGAAGGGGGAGGATGTAAAGCTGAGAGGAAGAACAACAGAAGGGGGAGGATGTAAAGCTGAGAGGGAGAACAACAGAAAGGGGAGGATGTAAAGCTGAGAGGGAGAACAACAGAAGGGGGAGGATGTAAAGCTGAGAGGGAGAACAACAGAAGGGGGAGGATGTAAAGCTGAGAGGGAGAACAACAGAAGGGGGAGGATGTAAAGCTGAGAGGGAGAACAACAGAAGGTGGAGGATGTAAAGCTGAGAGGGAGAACAACAGAAGGGGGAGGATGTAAAGCTGAGAGAGAGAACAACAGAAGGGGAGGATGTAAAGCTGAGAGGGAGAACAACAGAAAGGGGAGGATGTAAAGCTGAGAGAGAGAACAACAGAAGGGGGAGGATGTAAAGCTGAGAGGGAGAACAACAGAAGGGGGAGGATGTAAAGCTGAGAGGGAGAACAACAGAAAGGGGGAGGATGTAAAGCTGAGAGGGTGAACAACAGAAGGGGGAGGATGTAAAGCTGAGAGGGAGAACACCAGAAGGGGGAGGATGTAAAGCTGAGAGGGAGAACAACAGAAAGGGGAGGATGTAAAGCTGAGAGGGAGAACAACAGAAAGGGGAGGATGTAAAGCTGAGAGGGAGAACAACAGAAAGGGGGAGATGTAAAGCTGAGAGAGAGAACAACAGAAAGGGGAGGATGTAAAGCTGAGAGGGAGAACAACAGAAGGGGGAGGATGTAAAGCTGAGAGGGAGAACAACAGAAAGGGAAGGATATAAAGCTGAGAGGGAGAACAACAGAAAGGGGAGGATGTAAAGCTGAGAGGGAGAACAACAGAAGGGGGAGGATGTAAAGCTGAGAGAGAGAACAACAGAAGGGGGAGGATGTAAAGCTGAGAGGGAGAACATCAGAAAGGGGAGGTTGTAAAGCTGAGAGAGAGAAGAACAAAAGGGGGAGGATGTAAAGCTGAGAGGGAGAACAACAGAAAGGGGAGGTTGTAAAGCTGAGAGGGAGAACAACAGAAAGGGGAGGATGTAAAGCTGAGAGGGAGAACAACAGAAGGGGGAGGATGTAAAGCTGAGAGGGAGAACAACAGAAAGGGGAGGATGTAAAGCTGAGAGGTAGAACAACAGAAAGGGGAAGGATGTAAAGCTGAGAGGGAGAACAACAGAAGGGGGAGAAGTAAAGCTGAGAGGGAGAACAACAGAAGGGGGAGGATGTAAAGCTGAGAGGGAGAACAACAGAAGGGGACGATGTAAAGCTGAGAGGGAGAACAACAGAAAGGGGAGGATGTAAAGCTGAGAGAGAGAACAACAGAAGGGGGAGAATGTAAAGCTGAGAGGGAGAACAACAGAAAGGGGAGGATGTAAAGCTGAGAGAGAGAACAACAGAAAGGGGGAGATGTAAAGCTGAGAGAGAGAACAACAGAAGGGGGAAGATGTAAAGCTGAGAGGGAGAACAACAGAAGGGGGAGGATGTAAAGCTGAGAGGGAGAACAACAGAAGGGGGAGGATGTAAAGCTGAGAGGGAGAACAACAGAAGGGGGAGGATGTAAAGCTGAGAGGGAGAACAACAGAAGGGGGAGGATGTAAAGCTGAGAGGGAGAACAACAGAAGGGGGATGAAGTAAAGCTGAGAGGGAGAACAACAGAAGGGGGAGGATGTAAAGCTGAGAGGGAGAACAACAGATGGGGGAGGATGTAAAGCTGAGAGAGAGAACAACAGATGGGGGAGGATGTAAAGCTGAGAGGGAGAACAACAGAAGGGGGAGGATGTAAAGCTGAGAGAGAGAACAACAGAAAGGGGAGGATGTAAAGCTGAGAGGGAGAACAACAGAAAGGGGAGGATGTAAAGCTGAGAGGGAGAACAACAGAAAGGGGAGGATGTAAAGCTGAGAGGGAGAACAACAGAAAGGGGAGGATGTAAAGCTGAGAGGGAGAACAACAGAAAGGGGAGGATGTAAAGCTGAGAGGGCGAACAACAGAAGGGGGAGGATGTAAAGCTGAGAGGGAGAACAACAGAAGGGGGAGGATGTAAAGCTGAGAGGGAGAACAACAGAAAGGGGAGGATGTAAAGCTGAGAGGTAGAACAACAGAAAGGGGAAGGATGTAAAGCTGAGAGGGAGAACAACAGAAGGGGGAGGATGTAAAGCTGAGAGGGAGAACAACAGAAGGGGGAGGATGTAAAGCTGAGAGGGAGAACAACAGAAAGGGGAGGATGTAAAGCTGAGAGGTAGAACAACAGAAAGGGGAAGGATGTAAAGCTGAGAGGGAGAACAACAGAAGGGGGAGGATGTAAAGCTGAGAGGGAGAACAACAGAAAGGGGAGGATGTAAAGCTGAGAGGGAGAACAACAGAAAGGGGAGGATGTAAAGCTGAGAGGGAGAACAACAGAAGGGGGAGGATGTAAAGCTGAGAGGGAGAACAACAGAAGGGGAGGATGTAAAGCTGAGAGAGAGAACAACAGAAGGGGGAGGATGTAAAGCTGAGAGGGAGAACAACAGAAGGGGGAGGATGTAAAGCTGAGAGGGAGAACAACAGAAGGGGGAGGTTGTAAAGCTGAGAGGGAGAACAACAGAAGGGGGAGGATGTAAAGCTGAGAGGGAGAACAACAGAAAGGGGAGGTTGTAAAGCTGAGAGGGAGAACAACAGAAGGGGGAGGTTGTAAAGCTGAGAGAGAGAACAACAGAAAGGGGAGGTTGTAAAGCTGAGAGGGAGAACAACAGAAGGGGGAGGTTGTAAAGCTGAGAGGGAGAACAACAGAAGGGGGAGGTTGTAAAGCTGAGAGGGAGAACAACAGAAGGGGGAGGATGTAAAGCTGAGAGGGAGAACAACAGAAGGGGAGGATGTAAAGCTGAGAGAGAGAACAACAGAAGGGGGAGGATGTAAAGCTGAGAGGGAGAACAACAGAAGGGGGAGGATGTAAAGCTGAGAGGGAGAACAACAGAAAGGGGAGGTTGTAAAGCTGAGAGGGAGAACAACAGAAGGGGGAGGTTGTAAAGCTGAGAGGGAGAACAACAGAAGGGGGAGGTTGTAAAGCTGAGAGAGAGAACAACAGAAGGGGGAGGATGTAAAGCTGAGAGGGAGAACACCAGAAAGGGAGGATGTAAAGCTGAGAGGGAGAACAACAGAAGGGGAGGATGTAAAGCTGAGAGGGAGAACAACAGAAGGGGGAGGATGTAAAGCTGAGAGGGAGAACAACAGAAGGGGGAGGATGTAAAGCTGAGAGGGATAACAACAGAAGGGGGAGGATGTAAAGCTGAGAGGGAGAACAACAGAAGGGGAGGATGTAAAGCTGAGAGAGAGAACAACAGAAGGGGGAGGATGTAAAGCTGAGAGGGAGAACAACAGAAGGGGGAGGATGTAAAGCTGAGAGGGAGAACAACAGAAAGGGGAGGTTGTAAAGCTGAGAGGGAGAACAACAGAAGGTGGAGGTTGTAAAGCTGAGAGGGAGAACAACAGAAGGGGAGGATGTAAAGCTGAGAGGGAGAACAACAGAAGGGGGAGGTTGTAAAGCTGAGAGGCAGAACAACAGAAGGGGGAGGTTTTAAAGCTGAGAGGGAGAACAACAGAAGGGGGAGGATGTAAAGCTGAGAGGGAGAACAACAGAAAGGGGAGGTTGTAAAGCTGAGAGGGAGAACAACAGAAGGGGGAGGTTGTAAAGCTGAGAGAGAGAACAACAGAAAGGGGAGGTTGTAAAGCTGAGAGGGAGAACAACAGAAGGGGGAGGTTGTAAAGCTGAGAGGGAGAACAACAGAAGGGGGGAGATGTAAAGCTGAGAGGGAGAACAACAGAAGGGGGAGGTTGTAAAGCTGAGAGAGAGAACAACAGAAAGGGGAGGTTGTAAAGCTGAGAGGGAGAACAACAGAAGGGGGAGGTTGTAAAGCTGAGAGGGAGAACAACAGAAGGGGGAGGTTGTAAAGCTGAGAGAGAGAACAACAGAAGGGGGAGGATGTAAAGCTGAGAGGGAGAACAACAGAAGGGGGAGGTTGTAAAGCTGAGAGAGAGAACAACAGAAGGGGGAGGATGTAAAGCTGAGAGGGAGAACAACAGAAGGGGGAGGTTGTAAAGCTGAGAGGGAGAACAACAGAAGGGGGAGGTTGTAAAGCTGAGAGGGAGAACAACAGAAGGGGGAGGTTGTAAAGCTGAGAGGGAGAACAACAGAAGGGGGAGAAGTAAAGCTGAGAGGGAGAACAACAGAAGGGGGATGATGTAAAGCTGAGAGGGAGAACAACAGAAGGGGGAGGTTGTAAAGCTGAGAGGGAGAACAACAGAAGGGGGAGAAGTAAAACTGAGAGGGAGAACAACAGAAGGGGGAGGATGTAAAGCTGAGAGGGAGAACAACAGAAGGGGGAGGATGTAAAGCTGAGAGGGAGAACAAAAGAAAGGGGAGGTTGTAAAGCTGAGAGGGAGAACAACAGAAGGGGGAGGTTGTAAAGCTGAGAGGGAGAACAACAGAAGGGGGAGGTTGTAAAGCTGAGAGGGAGAACAACAGAAGGGGGAGGTTGTAAAGCTGAGAGGGAGAACAACAGAAAGGGGAGGATGTAAAGCTGAGAGGGAGAACAACAGAAGGGGAAGGATGTAAAGCTGAGAGGGAGAACAACAGAAAGGGGAGGATGTAAAGCTGAGAGGGAGAACAACAGAAGGGGAGGATGTAAAGCTGAGAGGGCGAACAACAGAAGGGGGAGAAGTAAAGCTGAGAGGGAGAACAACAGAAGGGGGAGGATGTAAAGCTGAGAGGGAGAACAACAGAAGGGGGAGGTTGTAAAGCTGAGAGGGAGAACAACAGAAGGGGGAGAAGTAAAGCTGAGAGGGAGAACAACAGAAGGGGGAGGATGTAAAGCTGAGAGGGAGAACAACAGAAGGGGGAGGATGTAAAGCTGAGAGGGAGAACAACAGAAAGGGGAGGTTGTAAAGCTGAGAGGGAGAACAACAGAAGGGGAGGTTGTAAAGCTGAGAGGGAGAACAACAGAAGGGGGAGGTTGTAAAGCTGAGAGGGAGAACAACAGAAGGGGGA